>NW_014569665.1:234960-255144 GCF_001313835.1 Polistes canadensis | reverse complement strand
AAAAGGTTGATGAAGAAAAGAAAGAAAAAAGAATGGAAAAGGGAATTGAACAATAAAAAAAAAAAACAAAAAAAAAAGAATAATTCGCGCCCAGGTACCGTGATTTATAATTCGTACCTGCCTGCCTGCCTACCTGCTGAAAGAGAGAAAGAGAGAAAGTAATAGAACCCCCATACCATTCTCCAACGATTGATATCAATTTCCTGTTAAAGTTCCCTTGAATTCTCGACTATACTTAGTAGATCGTTCGATCGTGACGTTGGGAACGTTTGCGGACGAGGTCAGGTACAAAGTCGAAGTAAAAATAAAAAGAGAAGAAAAGGGGTAGGGAAGAGAGAGAGAGAGAAAAAAAAAAAGAAAAAGAAGAAGGGAAAGGGTCGCGGAAGAACGACAACGAAGACGAGAAAAAAAAAGAAGTAGAAAGAAGAGGAGAAGAAGAAGAAGAAGAGGAAGGGGTAGGTTAAGGGGTGGGGTGGAGGTGGGGGAGGAAAAGGAGGAGATTATCTTAACCCCTTTTTTTTTCTTCTCACTTAGCTTGTGCTTTCTTTCTCTCGTTTGGCCTTGATATCCTGCAAAGTACAAAACCTAGAATGGGGGACCTCTAGGACCTCCCCGTTTTCTCCAACCCACCCCCCTGTCCGTGAAAGAAAGAGGAAGTAAATCTAATCGAGAGAGAGAGAGAGAGAGAGAGAGAGAAAGTGAACTCGTCTTTTCTCTTTGTTGCTCGTTTGATCGTTTCATTGAGGATTCTCCTATTAAATCGGGTAAAAGGTCTAAGTCATCAGGAAATTGGCATAATAATTTGAAAGCACCGATCACTTCTTTTTTTCTCATCTTTTTCATTTTTTTTGTTTGTTTTGTTTTCTTCTACTCGTCTCGCGTTTTCCTTTTTTTTTTATATTCTCTCTCTCTCTGTCTGTCTGTCATTTCTTTCTGTTCTTCTTTTTTTGGCAAAGTAAAGTAGACAATAATTAATTTGATCTCGGATAATTCATAATTATTAAGGGATAAGATGATGCAACAATTAATTAGAAAAACCAAAAAATGAAAAAAAAAAAACATGAATTTGAATTGACATTAAAGAAAAGAAAGAGAAAAGAATATAACAATTGGATTGTTCTACGTTTAATCAATATTTCTTCTCTCTTTCTATTTCCCATGTTTTGTTATATAAATTATGGTGAAAAAAAAACCCCTATCTCCAACCATCTTTTACCCCAGTTTTTCACGGCCACCTTTTTAAATAGGCAATTGGAAAAAGTTTCATAAATATTATACCACATGCAAAATGATTTCCCATAGAAAAAAGGGTTAAGAAAGTGGATGCTGGAGGTGTATTTAAAAATAAATAAAATAAAAAGGGGGAAAAAGTTGTGGTGAGGAAGACGAAAAAAAAAGAAAAAAAAAAAAGAAAAAAAAATTGAAACGAGAAATGAAATGAAATGTGCATCGAGCGTTCCCATCGGCCAACAAAGTTAACAGTTTAACGCTGACTAGAGAGTCACCGGATGGAGACTCGTTTAGAATATCAAGGGGTCGGCTTATTTGTATGTAAATGTCGAGCAGCTACTGGTCCATATCGGGACCAGAAAGAGAGAGAAAGAGAGAGCTTACGGTCCACCATGAACTTCTACGTTCTAGTTTGACTTTCTCCGACTTCGTTTATAACGCAATCGCATAAATTTATTCTCGTTACCGTTCACAGCTTTCGCAGCACCGTTTGCTATATCACCTGGAAAGATTATCGTTGCCCTATTCTTCTTTTTTTTTTCTTCTTTCTTCACAACCCCTACCCCCTTCTTCTTCTTTCTTTCTTTTTTGTTTTACTCTCTTATATGATTTTTCGATTAGAAAAAGTAAAAGAAACCTGTTTCGTAATTATCGAGAATCGGCTTGTGGGTTAATTTCTTTTCACGTTTGTTTTTTTCTTCTTTTTCTACTACATTTTTTATATATATATATATATTATATATATATATAATAATAATAATAAAATATATATATAAATAAGGATCGATTTCAACAAATATCATCCCGGTAGTCGGGAAATATTTTCACGGGGAAGAAAAGGACGAGGAGATGGGGTGGGGTAAGGTAGGGTGGTTGGTTTGGGAGTGAACAAAACAATAGAAAAGGGTGGATATTCGATGCACGAATTTGGTAGGAAGTCAGTCGATCGCCGTGAGGGGATAGCGCAAGTAGAATTGTAAAAGTTTTTTTCAACGTTAACTCCGCGATCGAACGAGCAGAAAACAGAAAGCAAGAAATGCCAATTTCGAATCTGTGTTTAACTTTTCAACTAGGATGCGTGGTTGCCGGTAGAAGGAAAAAACTATGCGAACGAAAAGAAAGAAACAAAACTAGATAGAAAAGAAGAAAAGAACTCAAGAAAAACAGAAAAAGAGAGCGGGGAGGGAAGTAGAAAGTAAAGGAGGAAGGTGGGGGTGGAATTAAAGTAAAAAAAAACGTCAAAGATGTTGGTTGAATGATTAGGGGGGTTGGGATACAATATGAAGGTTTTGTAAAACGAAATACTCGTTAACAATTCGTTCAATTGTTTTTTCTATACATGTAAAACTTGCACCATACCCCGTGTTAGGACATGCGAGTAAGATAAAATGAAAATAAAAAAAAATAAATAAAGTAAGACGTAAAGACTTATGGTTTCATTTTGTTTTCTTTTAATTTTCATTTCTTCTAAATCCGACTTTTGTGTTTCTCGTCAAGGGGATGTCAACGTGTTCGATGTAAAAACATAGAATGCAATCATCTAATGTAACGGACACTTCTTACGTGACAACCAAAGAGGCTTATACGTTCGATAAAACACTCGTTATTTTTCTTACTTTTCCTATGAAAAATTGATCGGACATATCCAACCGATTAGAATCATATCGAATATGTGAAAACGTTTTATACGAATTTTATCAATAAAATCGTGCTGTTACTTTTTAGTTTTATTTTTATTTGCAAGGAGAATCTTGCAAATTAAACGATGAAATTTGATAATCGATTACAGGGGGTTTTGATTCGATCATAATTTAAATATTATATTTTAATTCGAATTGAAATAAATATTATACCGTGAAATATTGAAAATAGTTACGCCAACTTCTTCTTCATCTTCTTCTTCTAATAACGGAAATGCAAACGTCCAACGTTGCACTATCTCGGAAAGAAGATATTTATGCACTGTGTCGCGTCTTGCTATGTTTATGCGTTTTGCGGAAGATTTCTAAGAGGATGCAAAGAGTATCGTAAAACAGGGTGGATCGGACATTACTGCGGTGTGTCGATGTACGCGGCCTATGTGGATTCGCATAGATAAAAACGCATAAATTTTATCCTCGCTGTTAGTACCATCGCGTGGGTGGACAGAAAAATGTGGTTAAACGTATAAATTATATCAAATTTTTGGCACGCTTGTATGATGACTCTTATCTCAAAACTTACGTTTCAATATTTCATTCTAACAATAGAATTCTTCTTTTATATTACACAAATTTACGATATTAATATTAATATAACAAAACAATATATATTCGTTAGTGTTAATAATTTAATACCACACCCTCCACCCCGGTTTTTCATTTTTTTAATTCTTTAACGTTCGTCACACAATATATGAAATTTATACGACGAAACAAATGTACGAATTATAATGATTATAATTGTAATTTAAAAAATTAATTTAAACAAAAATCTTTTCAATATTCTCGAAACGGGGGGATGATTATTTTTTTTCTTTCTTTCTTCTTCTTCTTCTTTTTGTTTTTATGTTAATTTATCATATATATGATCAACAATGGTCAACAAGGTTAAAACGATAGAACCATACTCGCGATTTATTTGCTAGAGGAAACGTTACCTGTAATGTAACTTATCCACGATGAGAGAGAGAGAGAGAGAGAGAGAGAGAGAAAGATAGAGATATAGAGATAGAGTGAGTATAGGTAAGCTCCAAGAATCTCGCTAACTCAATTTCAACGCGACCGGCCACTACTCGACGATGGCGTCCATACATATTACGAAATCCTCTTATCGATATGGCCTCCAGTCTCGCCGCAATTCACGGAAACGTGCTTTATCTTCTCGAGTACTGTTTCTCTGCTAGCTAGAACTTCGATCATGCGATCACTCTCTATCTATCTCTCATTCTCTCTCACTCTCTCTCTCTCTCTCTCTCTTTGCTATTCGAGTTTACGAGTTTTACCAAATGCTTGGATCGTTCGATAAATTCCCTCATGAGGTTGAGAAGGGGATCGATTAATTCGTTTGATTCGCGTTATTTTTAAAAATAATCATAATAATATTAATAATAATAATAATAATTAAAAATGTATCATTAGATTTATTTTCCTATTTAAAAACTCGACATAAATTTTTCTTTTTTTATATATGTACGATTTATATATAATATTAACATATATGATAAATTTATTGTGCTCGTATATCGGATGGGTGGGAGGGGGGAGTGTTGGGGATTTAGGAAAATACGTGAAAAAAAAAGAATGAAGATAGATTCTACGTATCGTTTGGAGAAAAATAAAAAAAACAGAAAAATATAATAAAGTAGGTATAGGACGCCGATTACTTTAGTGTTTGTAATTACAGCGTGTTGCATGATTCCCTATGGGAAATGGAAAATGGCGATAAAAAATTGTCCCAACACGTGGCAACGTTTAACAGTTACCACTTTATACAATTTCGTTTCAGTATGATGTTTTCATAGACTATCTTCTCCTCTCCTCTCCTCTCCCCACCTTTTCATCCCTTAAAATCTCCTCCCCCGAGTGTGCCTAAATGGCATTTTTGTTCCGTTGGGAAATCACGCATTCGATAAAGCGCCGTTTCGTATGCCACCGTTAATTCCATTTGTAGTTCTCTTTGCTGGCTTTTTCTCTGAACATTGGCGATCGTGTATACCTTCTTTCATATCCCTTTCCCCCTTTACCCACCCCCTCCCTACCACCCTCACTCTTTTTACCACCTTCAATACCTTTCCTCGTACTCTTCATTCCTCTCCTCTCCTCTCCTCTCGAATTCTCTTCTCCTCGAGTTCATTCTCGTAACGCCACCCTTCGTTACATCGAACCCCACCCCCAACCTCTATCTCAACCCCCGGTCGAATATATTACAAAGAGTGGAAGAGGAATTTAAATTGCCTGAGGAAGTATTAATTGTCTCCCAATTTTCGTACTTTGTAGTAACCATTTGCACATATCTTTCTTAATCTTATTAAATGTTAGTATTGAAAAAAAAATCATCGAAATGTATATACGTTTTAATGTTAATATAATAAATTTTCTTATCGAAAATTTTCTAATATTATTATTAAGTTCAATCTTAGGGATATTTTTTGGGAAAGGTTTTAATTAGATGAACAATCTATTAATCAGTTGAACGTTTCGTCCCAATATTTGGGACTTCCTCAGCAACTAAAATTTATTATGATTTATTTATTATTATTTATTATTATTTTAGTTGCTGAGGAAGTCCCAAATATAGGGACGAATCGTTCAACTGATTAATAGATTGTTCATCTAATTAAAATCTGTCCAAAAAAATATCCCTAAGATTGAACTTAATAATAATACGTTTTAATGTTTAATTTTTATTAAAATATTTACATATTTATTTAGTATTTATTTGTAAAAAAGAAAAAAGAAATATTTTAAAACACGTCGAACTATGATTTATCATCGAAAAAAAAAAAGATTTGTTAGTAAGAATATACGTGACACTAATTTCTAATGATTATATTACACATTTTCAATGGAATAACAATAAAAATATATTTCTAATTCGCAATGTGCAACATCATCGATTAGATATCTATTTTAAATATCATTTGTATCCAAATAAACAAACACACCATATCGATACTAATTATAAATTATCGTTCAATTATATTTGTTATAATGATGCATTTGTTCGAGATTCATAATCGCGATTCTGTGATCATTCGTGGTTTCATCGTTACGTTTATTTCATTATTCCTTTCAACTTCACACTCTATTTCGATTCCTACGAACATAGTCCTTCTTCTTCTTCTTCTTATTCTTATTCTTCTTATTCTTCTTACCCTCTTTTCTCTTTCATTCCGTTTCGACAACGAACGAGTAACTACTGTATCCCCGGGTGTACTCGAGAACGCGTAGGAAAAGTATTGCTGAATAAGAAGAATAAGAAGAAGAATAAGAATAAGAAGAACCTATCCTATTCCCGCGTCTCCTTTCTTCTGTTTTCATTAGACTCCATTCGGATCTTTCGAGTAAACACCCGAGCCAGCTCAGGCGAGGATATAAAACCACTTTCCTTCGAGATTATTGACATATCGGTCGAAGGAAATTGAGGTGTCTGCCGTGGCGAACGATTTGGCCAGGCGCTAGAGTTCGTATTGAGAAAAAGCAACGAACGGGGGAAGTGGAAGTGGTAGGTGAAGGGGGTTGAGTGGGAGGAGAACAGGAAGAAGAAAAAAAGAGAAAAAGAATCCAAGAAGAGAAAAGGAAAAGGAAAAGAAAATCAAGAAAAGAACAGCTATAACGAAAATGGGGGTGGGATTTGAAGGGAGCTTGGGAAAGGGGGGGGGGGACAGATAAAAATAAGATCTAAACTATCTTATTAAAACTATCGTGTACAATTATAATTTTATTATTATTATTATCGATTAAAACGTTAGAAAAGTATTGACGAATGACGTCGTCAATTGGGACTTTAATCAAAAGAAACAACGTGAAAACGATGTCATCATCTTTTTATTCTCTATTCGAGATGCCCGCATTATTTTTCTTAAGTTATAAATATCTCGATGATAGATAGATAGATTAGATAAGATAGTCATATAAGTCAAAGTCGGAAAAAAAGTTACTGTTATATACAAGGTGTCCGTTCTGTTAGATACCTACGTTAGAGTTAGTAGGAATGTAACTTTCAGTCCACCCCCTACGGTTGGAAAGTTCGAATTACTTTGGTCGCTCTTTGGAATCACTTATTGTTAGTTTCCCCTCTTCCCCCAACCACCCCAACCACCCACGTTGTAACCTTCCATCTCCTACCCCCTGTTCGAAGCACCCCTAACTCCCAAATGCCGCCTGTCGCGTTCGAGAGGAAGTTGCTAAGGTTCGTGGAGATGCTTTAACGGCAGCGTTGAAGTTCGACACCACCGGTGAAAAATGTTGGAAAGGAAGAGAGGGTGGAACGGGGAGGGGTGAGGTGGAAAGAAACGTGCTACGATTTCGAAAATTCTAAGCACTCGAAAAAGATGACGGAAAGAGAGAGAAAGAGTGGGGGTGGGGAAAGGTGTATCCGACGAACTTTCTTCGTCATCTTCGTCATCGTCGTCGTCGTACTCGTAGTCGTAGTCGTCCTTGAGATTGGCGAGGACGAAGGACGCGAGTCGGAAATTTCGTCGGGAAAGTCTTCATTCGTCGTCGTTAAGGGGTAGGGAGGGAGAGGGGGTGGGTAGGGTAAGATAGGGTAGCGAACCAATCGATCCGTCCTCGAGTAAAACGAGGAACGAGTAGGTGGAAGAAGAGAAGAAGAAGAGGAGGATGAGGAGGAGGAGGAGAAAGCCGGTTCGGTGAAAGGAAAATCGAGTAATTGTAGTAATAGTAATAGTAGTAGTAGTAGTACTAGGTGAAATAGTAACGGTAGAGTTGGTATTGGTGATATAACGGACAATTAATTATGTCGGAACTGTAACTAATCCCGCGGGACAATAGGGAGATAGGAGGAGGAGGTGGAGGAGGAGGAGGAGGATGCATCTTTGCATCTTTGTTGTCTTCGTCGTCCTTTCGACTACAATGAATGCATATTGAATTGGTGGTAGATGGCGTAGATTTGAGAAGGACAGACGAGCAAGCGTTGAAGAACTAACACCGCTGGCTGGCCCCGACGAACAATGACGTGCCAGCCGCAGGTCGCGAGGGTTTCTAACCCTCCTGCACCCCCGCCCCTTCCCCTGTCCTTCTCTTGTAGTTTCCTCGATTTCCTCATTTTGCAAGGTTTCCTCGAGTGGTACGCGAGGAACGAACCCCACCGACTCCCAGAACACCACTCTACCACGTTCCGGGGTTACATCAGCAAAGTGCATCGAGCCGTACCGTGTTCCTATAGTATTGCAACTGTTGTTGCTATTGCTGTTGCACTAAATGTTGTTGATGTTGATGTTGTTGTTGATGTTGCTGTTGCTGTTGCTGTTGATGTTGATGTTGCTGTTGCTACTCTCACCCTATCACGGGTGTGGGTTCTCGGTGGTGCTTCATACTTCTCGCTAGCAATTCCACAGCCCTTTCTCTGTTTCGAAACGAACCTTCCTCTATCCGTCGTTTCTACTGTTACTACTATGCAACATTCTACCCATGTCAACTAGACGAGTAGTTCACCGGCTTCGAATTTACGCCCACGTCCTCCTAGAAACATATATATATATATATATATATATAGAATTGTACACCTATACCCTTTACACTTTACTACGAATCTAAACGTTCTCGACGTTGCTTTCTCTACATTCGTTAGAAAATGAAGAAATAAATCTTTCTTTCTCTCTTTCTCTTTAGGTTTCTTTTCTTTCCGTTTAGAACACCAAGATTATTGAGAACGACCATTTACAATCTCGCGTCAAGACGGAAAAGAGAATTAATCTTTTAACTTCATTCCCAGAAACGATTGTTTTCTTTTCTTCTCTTTTTTCTTTTTTCTTTTTCATTAATATCAATTTTTACGCTGCCGAGAATGAGAGAGATATTAAGCCCGTACTTATTTATTTTCTCGCAATTATAACCCAGTGAATCGTATTATCGGTAGGAATTAGCTTATCTCATTGAGAGAGAAAGAGAAAGAGAGAGAGAGAGAGACGCGTTAATATTTCCTATACAGTCGGTTGCCTTTCGAAATTGAAACCATAAAGCTAATTAAACGATGATACAGAGATGAGTAATCTGTTGGGGAGTTAGTGGTAGAGATAGACTAGATACGCGTGTGTACGTTTGTTTGACTAATTCGAAAGATAGAATAGAAATGACGAAAAAAACAGAACGTGACGTGTACGTTGACCGAAAATGATCCTAAAAAATGAGTTCAAGAAAATTACGGTAATTACGTTTGTTGTTTTTTCTTTTTACGAAAGGACAAGAAGAAAACCGAGTTAAAAAGAAATAACATTGAGAATACGATGAGAGGAAGGAATAAGGGTGGGTGGAGGTGGGGGTGGGGGAGAGAAAACAAAAAGAAAAATTCTATACAAAAATAAGAATCGAAAAGAATTGTGAAAACTCGTGGTCTCGAATTAGGATCAAAATCGAAAGTTTTATGGTGGAGAAATAATAATAATAATAATAATAATAAAAATACATTAATAAAACGGGAACGATAACGTTGTTATCGATTCAACATCGATATATTCTTATCGCAAATATGTATCGTTTGGTCTACTTGAAGCAAATCTACTTGTTCCTCTCCTCTCCTCTTCTCTCCACCCCTAACCCCCGTAGTCCCCTAGCCCTCCGCTGTTCTTCTCTTTCAGGAACTTTTCCCGTTTGTTTGTAGAAGGATATCATCGAGATCGTGCCATCGAAATGACGGACATGATGAGTCACGTTGGCATACAACCGCAGTACCGTGTTCTCCATTAGATAGCACTGTGTTGTTTTAGGCCTGACCCGAATTAGGTATTGCTATGCCAGCATGAGAGAATGTGACTCATACTGCGCGTATTGGTAGCGAACGTTTACTTTGATAGCAAATACATCGTCGAAGGTCCCTAGACTTATCCGTGTACTCAATGTGTGTCATAGTCATCGTTGTTAATAGGATACGTTTAATAAGTGCGTTATATACACACATACACACACACACATCTTTTATAACATTATTTTATTTATTCTTTTCTTTTCTAAATTGTTCGTGCGTAAGTATATATACTTATTTATAACAAAAACAAAAATATCAGAATAAATAAAAGCAAAAACCGAATTTTGTCAGTAAACGATAGAAGTATAATATATTTTGTCATCGATTTGAACGAGTGTGGGGGTTCTATTTCTTACTCATTCTCTCTTTTTCTTTCTCTCTTTCACGTAGTTTAATAAAATTTAATCGTTGCACAAGTCGCATAAAAAGTTTTACTTTAACAAATAATGAATAAAGTTATTTTTCGTGTTGTAATTTCAACGCACCGCTCTCTAGTCGTAGGTTTGTTTTTCAATTAATTATAAATAGTTTAATTTTCTTTTTTTTCTTTTTTCCTTTTTCATTCGCATATCTTCTTAGAAATTATTTCGCCATTAATAAAACCCTTTTACACAGTTACTAACGACACACACACACATATTATATAAATGAAACTCTCGTATAAAAATTGTGTTTGCACGATGTTAATAAAATAAATTGAACATAATCATTTGTATAGAATAAATTGAATTAGAATTACTTGAGGAATGATTTGTTATTTTGTTAACGAATAAAAATACAATTTTTCTCATACTCGAGAAATGTGGAGTGGGTTAAAGGGAAATTACTTTCGATCGATTTTATCGATGATATTTGAATGTTTCAGCAAATCCTCCTCCCTTATTCTTCATCGTAGGGGGAAAAAAAAACAATAGGGTAAAGGTCCAATCAAGCACGGTCACGTAAATAGAAAAATTCACCGTTAGAGTTTCTCGCGTACTCCATAATTTAGGCACAGACAACTGACGTGATCGTTAAAGAAAAGTTTCGAAGCCGATTTACTAGAACGAAGAAATATAAGCCCTGCAGACTATAGCTTGAGTTTTCTCCAAAGCAAAAGAAATAAAAAGGGGGAAGAAAAGAAAAGAAAAGAAAAGAAAAGAAAAGGTTGGAAGATCGTGCCTGAATGGAAGAAGTTGTCGTCGTCGTCGTCGTCGTCGTCGTCCCTTAAATTGTATCGCAAATTGTCGGGTTCTCTCCCGCTGAGCTTAGGGCTGGTGTACGACTGACGAGAAAAAAAGAAAAAAGAAAGAAAAAAAAAAAAACGTAATGGCCTGTTACGCGATGATGAGGAGAGACGTTAGTGACGTCCTCCTCTTTTTCGAATCCTTACCACCTTTCGATTTCTACTTACGTATTTTCTATTTTTTTTTTTTCTTTTTCATTATGTTTTACGAATAAATTATGTTTCGATGTAAAATCTATTTCGGGTAATAATATTTCACAAGTGTCTCTAATAAGAAAAGAAATGTAGAAAGAAACAAAAATTGTTGTTGTATATCTAACACACACACAAACACACATAAAATAATGATTACATTTATTATTTAACATTTATAATTAACATATCGTCTACCGTTATATGAAAAATCAAATAATATCATATAAATAGATATTTGTAGTATTATATTTATTATAAAAATATTATATATTTGTATATATAATATATGTTATAGTATTTGTATTGTTATATAATAGAATATATTGATAAATATTATAGTATTTAAAATCATAGATAATTAGTTCGGTGTGTGTGTGTGTGTAATTTAGGATAAAATAATAACAAGTTATCTTAAATATATCTCACAAAGCCTAAACCATAGTATCTCTTTCATTTCTATTTAGAATTCTCTCTTGTAGATATCCGTTTCTCTGTCTCCTTTTCTGCGTCTTTGCCAAGAACAGGCAGGTAGACCGTTTCTATTGTATTCCAACGCTCACCACCCCATGGCTATCGGCGACTGGACAGCGAACAATAGAAATCATGATGCCCGCATTTGAACGGTCCGCATTCCCGGATAATTGCTTTCGAGAATCTAAAACAAACTACGCGAGAGTTCTTTTTTTGTTTTTTATGTTTTTTCTTTTTGCGCCATAGGCGCAAGAGGAACGACGAACCCCATCGTTAAACAATTTTTCTTCCCTTTACTTTAACCCCCCACCCCACCCCCACACCCCCTATAACTCTATTTCTTCCTATCCATTTCCTTTTTCTTTTTCTTTTTATTATTTCGATCATACCGTTCTCTCTCTCTCTCTCTCTCTCTCTCTTTTTCGTTTTCTGTGTATGCATTTCGTTTGCTGCAGTTACTACTACTACTACAACATATACATCTCCAATCGATCTCCATTTTCCACGAGAGAATTTTAGTTTCGGACAGGGCAGGCTTTTGTCGAGAAAGGGTTAGGGGGGGGGGTTGGAGGGTAGGGTAGGGTAGGAAGGAAGGGGGGAGGGGTGGTAGTACGATATACGATCTTCTACAAATTGCAATAGCAATCTATAAATCTATCTATCTATCTTTTCTATA
The DNA here is from genome assembly GCF_001313835.1 of Polistes canadensis. Classification (NCBI taxonomy): domain Eukaryota; kingdom Metazoa; phylum Arthropoda; class Insecta; order Hymenoptera; family Vespidae; genus Polistes; species Polistes canadensis. The sequence goes on along the minus strand of NW_014569665.1, from coordinate 242,881 downwards.
TAGAAATACATCGAACACTGGCCCATCGATGGTGATAACATTTGCCCTAGCAATACCAATGCATTTTCCTCGAATTTTCCGAGGGTAAAACGTGAAACCGAATAGGAATTCGTATGCATACAAGTAAAATGTTTTGATAAAATCGGTTCAACATTGAAGTCTTATTGCTGGCACGGTGTACGGGATCCCTGCAAGAGTGTAAAGGGTTTAGAAAAAAAAAAAGAAAAAATATTCGTGTTCGATGAAATCGTAGAATGCAATTGTATAAGTGTCTCTAATACTAAATTTATCAACCCCACGTGATAACCACAAATTCTATGAAAATAATGCATTAAATTTACACGTTATTCGTTTTTTAATAAAAGAAAATCTATTGTTAATTATTCGATTGATTAAAATTTTATTATAATATAATAATAATATATATATATATAACTATATATTTTTTGTTTTCGAGTTTCTCGCGATTGAGTGTGTGTTAGTTTGTTAGTTAGTTAGTTATTTAGTTAGTTAGTTTGTTAGTTAGTTAGTTAGTTAGTTGGTTGGATGGTTGCATAGTTGAACACTTTTACTCGATTCTTTTTTTTTTTTTTTCTCTCCTTTACAAATAACTATAACGATTTGGAACGTGTTAAAAGTCGGCGTCGCGTTTGGAGGTTGTCCAAAAAGTATCGTGGCATGGTCCAAACTTTTCAAAGTGTCCAAGAAAGGCCTCGCTTACTCGCCAATCCGAACTGAACGAATGAACTTTCTGAATTCTTTTTTTTTATACCCACTTCCCATTTTCTTTTTTTTTTTTCCATCTCTATTATTCTCTCTTTTCGAGTTTTATCAATGCACTTTTAGCCGTAGTATTTTAAACGTAATAATAATATTCAAGAATTCAAAAAAGAAAAACGTTAAGAAGCAGAATTATCGAGTTTAGGTTAATCCTAATCGATATTAATCATTGAAACGATAATTTTCCACCTTCATTTCGTAGATTTTTCAAACGTATAAAACTGTGGTTATGCGAAAAGAAAATGGTAAAAGGTAAAAAATGAAAAACTAAGTAAAAGTAGAAAAACCGTAATACCATCGAAAGAGTAGAAAGTTATTGGACCTTTTTGTTTTCTAAACCATCTTCAAAAATTCTCCTCGGAAGGATTTTCTCGCGAGTAGTTTTTGTTAAATGTAATCTGTAAAAGAACAAAGAAGAAGAAGAAGAAAAAAGAAAAGAAAACAAAACACGAAAAGGGACGGAATCTAACGATTTCGTCGTTTCAAGAAACGGGATGACTTTCTATTTGCAAAAAAAATAAAAAAAAACCAACAACAACAACAAAACCCGAATAAAAATAAAAGAATTTGAAAGGTGTTAGGACAGACTAAACAAAAAAACAAATAAAAGTCATGAAATAATTTCGTAGGATTTACGATAATCGTTTTCTATAATATTCAATATGCCGAAAAAAAACCAGGGAAGGTGTTTGGTTGCTATTCATCATCAATTCAAATCCGCAAGTTCTCTCTCTCTCTCTCTCTCTTTCTCACATACTCTATCGCCATTCATACAAATCGTACGTAAACCTAAAGTCCTGGGCCCAGCCAGGGTTGGTACCTTAATGGATGCAGTTTCCCCTTAGGGGACCAACGACCGCGGCTGGATTTGTGGACGAGAAGCATGAGAGAGGAGGAGGAGGGGATCAGAGTTTAGGGGGATAGCCTAGGTGAGGGGTGGGTGATAGGGGCAGGTGTGGGGATCGGGGCAGGTGGGGGGAGGGACAAGGGGTTGGTTACCCGGCTGCTTTCTGCCAGTGAATCTAGCAAAGCAGGGTATGATTCTAAATGTACGGCCCGATAGGGAAATCCACCATACGTCCAAAGCCCTTTCTGTCTTCTCACACACACACACACAAATACACACCTTACTCACTATCACTATCATCCACAAACTCTCTCTCTCTTTCTCTCTATCTCTATCTCTACATACACACACATACGTTCGTGCACGTTTGTACACCAACATTCTGTTCCTGCAGGCATGATCTCTATTCCCTTTCTGTATTCTCGAGGCGATAACGTTTCCGAATGTTGTCCCCGCCCCATTCACCACCCGTACACACCAACCAACCAACCAACCAACCAATCAACTCTCGTTCTACTTCTCTGCGCATCCTATTGCTGTTGCCGTTTCTTCTGACTCAGAGTTACGCGCTGACTTTTCGAAAGATTCTTTTGCTTCCCATAGGAATTGGGCAAATTTGTACGACGAGGGGTAGTGGTCAAAGAGAAAGAGAGAGAGAGAAAAAGAATAAGAAAAAAGAAAATAGAAAAAGAGAGAGGGAACTAAAAAAAGTTAGAAGAAAAAGAAAAAGTCGGTCTTGATTTTCTACTTGCGAATAGGGTGGAATGGGGTTGGGGTAGGGATAGGGATAGGGACGACTTTCGACAGATAAGAAAAGATCGAACTTATTGCCAATTAGGGTGATTTATGGTAGGAATATTGTTTTCCTTTCCCCCTTACCCTCTTCTGCATTCGGATAAGGGTTCTTTCCATGGGGATGAGAAGGGGATAATAGACTGGACCGAAGGAAAGTTGACTCTTTGCGTGCTCGTAGATAAGAGGGGAGAAATAAAAAAGAAATAGGGCAAAAAGAAAGAAAGAAAAAAAGAAAAGAAAAGAAAAGAAAAGAATGTAATAAGTGAGTGGCCTGAATTCGCATCGATGAATTATTTCTATTGTTATTATATTATTATTATCGTACGGAGAAAAAAAAATACAATTTCATTCGTAATAATCCTTGATATGAATTTTTATTTCTTTTGTCAAATAATACTTTTTCTACCTACTTATTTTAATTTATCTCTTAGAAAAAGGTTATAACACCTCTCGTAAGAGATATATTTAAAAAGTCACGAGGAAAAGGGAAAATTGAGAAGTAGAAAGAATAAAATAGAAGAAGAAAAAAAAGAAATGAAATGGCGGTAGGTAACCCCATATTAGATAAAAGTTGAATTCGAAGTTAAAGCAGAAACGAGTCGTAGGAGAGTTGGTGTCCTTTGTCAGTGTCAGCAGCACCGAGTTCCGATGAATGTCACGACGAACTGTAACACAAGGAGAGAGAAAGAGAAGACGGTAGGTGAAGTGGGTGGGTGGGGGCTAAGAGGGGACAGGAAGTGGGCTGACGGAGGGTAGCTTCTTCTTTCTAAGCTTTCGCTGAACCGGCTTTTTTATTCGAGCACTGCTTTGCCGAGTATGTGTGTGTGTGTGTGTGAGAGATAGAAAACTAATCGGGAAGAGGGAAGGAGAGTGAAGGAGGAGGAGGAGGAGGAGGAGGAGGAATAAGAGCTTGGGGCTGGTCGAAGGGGTGAGATGAGGGGTCGGGAGGGTGGATTTTGTTCGTGCCGGTGGTGGCTTTTTTCCAGTCCCGTTTCCTCCGTGCTTTCCGGCCTTCTTCAACGGCACCGGGATGATTATCCGACGCTTCCTCTTTTCAAGTAGGTTCTTCATACCCTTCTCCTCCTTTTCCCTCTTCCCTTCCCTTCCCTTCCCTTCTCTCTCTCTCTTTCTTTCTTTCTCTTATATTCCTCTTGGTACACGTACACATCCGCAAGTAGGTAGAGAAACGTCGTCCATTCCTCGTAAGGTTCGTTCTATCGTTTCTCTCAATCTTTGCAACCTTATCATTCCCTTTCCCCCTATCTATATATCTACCCTTTGCCCTTTCTCCAGTCATGACTTCCGTTGACATCTTTGATCATGAACGTCTCCAGTGGCACGCCACTCAGCCATCTAAGATTTGAATAGAGACTCGATGCTTTTGATGTCCTTTACTGGGAATACATACGCTGACCATTGGTTTTCCATTAAATTTTCTCTCTCTCTCTTTCTCTTTTTCTTTACAACGACAACGACGATCCTATTCCTTACATTCTTCCTTTTCACCCTTTTCTGATATTTCACAGACGTCTCCGTTTCTATTTCTCTTTTGATTCATCCTGTATAAAGAAATTTCACGTACATGTATGTTTATATGAACACATATATATATATATACATATGGTATCTTATTCTACTCCATAATTCAGCAAAAGGTTAATGTATAATCGGAAAATCCAAAGGTCTATTACCAGTTACATCTTCGATCAACGCGACTGTGAAAGTCTAAGGCATTCACGGATGTAGAAACACGCAAGAGATACGAGAATCTCGTTGGCCCTTTGATTTCTCGAGCGATTCCTAGATTTCCTAGACTAGTTCTACACCAGTCGAAGATATTCCCTCGTCTATTTACCATCACCACCACCACCACCACCACAATCATCACCACATCTGTCTTACTGTTTATCAACTTCGTTCCCACGAGTTTCTCTTGTGGTTATTCTCACGACTAGTAAAAACTTCTAATGGTACGTACCTTCCAATCCCTTTATTGGATATTACGTTATCGATAATATAATGTCAAGTAATATGAACATTATAGAATCACGAATAAGATGTAAAAAATTATAAATAAATAATTAGAAAGGTAAAATTAAAAAGTCAATGCATAAAAATGTTTTGTCTACAAAAAAGAAAAAAGAAAAAAACACAAAATAAGATTGCAATCTTTTCCTTTTCTTTTCTTTTTTCTTTTCACTCGATTATCTATTATCTTAAAACGTGTTTAACAGAAAATTAACTCTTGTACATGTAATAGTTTGAACAGATAATTTGGGTGGCAGGTGGGCTGTCTTGCTCTCATGGTTCTTTCCTTATAATCAGTCCTAATGACTCGAGCCAAGTTTCACGAGCATATTATTCATGGTCGCAGTTTGGCTTTACTTGAAAGTGCACCTTCGTCTAATTTGCTAAAAGCCGAAAACTCAACGAGTCGTCGTCGGTATATAGACGAGGCGCGGACATTCCAACGAAAAGTCAGAAATTCAAGTAACGTCGTCGCCTTTCCACTTTCATCTATCTATCTTTCCTTTACTTTACTTTACTTTACTTTACTTTACTTTACTTTACTTTACTTTCCTTTACTTTTAAAGATGATGAGAGAGTACTAAGATAGATCGAAGGGTCGTAGTAAAAGAGTGGAACTTATTGGAAGAAGAGTTATTGAATCGCTTGTCGAAAGTTTAAACGCGGATAAGTGCGTAACGTTTAAGAGATCTTTTTTAACAAGGTTAAAAAGAATCTTCTTCAATTTATTTCTTACAATCTTTCAATTTCTATTCATTTTTTTTATTCTTCTTCTTCTTCTTCTTCTTTTTATTTTTTTATATTATCGTTATATCCCCGAGAAAATATTTATATACACGTTTGAGAAGCATCGATTAATACAAATGTTCTTATTACTTCTTATTTCGGAAAAATATACTAAACGATATACGAAAGAAAAAAAAGAAACAACATTTATAGATACGTAATCGAACAAACGCGCGTGTAAAGTAAGCTTTGGGTAATATGAAAATTTTGTAAATTCTTCACACACACACACACACACACACCTATCCCCTCTCCAATGTTCGAACAACGTAATTTAAATCAAACAATTTTACGTTCGTTAAGTCAGTGAAAATTTGCCTGTCGGTAATTAATCGCGCAAACGTATTGGAATAGTTTAAAGTATATCATTACGCAACGTACTTCGTAACAAAAGTACGTAGATGGTTAAATTTAATTATGTTGGTCGAGTACCTTTTACTAATTAAATTATTGAAGTAGTTAAATAACATCGATTTTTATGTAGATTCAAATAATATTTGATTAGTTACGGTAAATGAAAATTCCACCATTCCCAGACCCCGGGTCCCACCACCACCCGAGGAATTGGGTTTGATTAATTTAGGAAAATGTACATTTTTAATAAAGTCATTGGAATCTGCGTTTCAATAATAATAATAATAATAATAATAATAATAAAATTTGCATCGTATCTTTTCCCCTTCTCCAACTTTTCTATTTATATAATTTTTTTCCTCTCCTCATTAATACGAAATCAAATTCTATCGATACTTTAGATACCCCCATACCCATCGATGAAAATATTCGGTAAACATTTTATATTACATAAATTCAAGATTATAAGCATCAATTATATCCGTACAAAAAAAAAAAAAAAATAAAAAACTATTCGCGTATACTTTCGTTCAGTACTACTTTAAATTCGTATAATTAGTGTAACTTCGTTTACTTGTATAAGAAAAAGGAAGAGAGAGAGAGAGAAGCATTTATGAATATCGTGTAGTATAACATATATAGAGTATAACCTAACTTGCTAGTAGTAAAGTAGAATTTTATAAAGTCTAACGCCTCTTAACGAGAACCTTTAGAACTTTCTACTACCCCAAACTCTCTTTCGATTTACTGATCTCGAACTTCATCCTTGACTAACATCTCGTTCGTTCTTAACGATTTTCGAGCCATTAGCCAAAAGATCGATCGCGATTTGGTGAAGTCTTCAGAAAGGTATCCTACACCAAAAACCCACCCACCCACTCACCCACTCTCCTCTTCCCCCTCCACCCCGACCAACCACCATTTCATTCCCCTCATCTTAGAGAACATTCAACTTACTTCCGAAGGACTATATATATATATAGTACACAAGTTCGAGTAAATGTAAATAGGATTAGATCTTTGATCGAGTAGAATGAAGTAGAAAGAAATAAGTTAAAAGTTCAACAAATAGAAACCAAAAGACTCGTACGTGTTTTCTCACTAGAATGGAATGCATTTTTCTTAAACATATCACGTGTAACATTGTTACGAACGAATACATTTAACTTGTCATCTGTATAATCCGTCTTAATATCTGTCATAGTGATTTTAGATGCATTTACTTTAAATCTCTTGCGTTATCGTTTATTTTATAAATAATAATATGCATATTCGATGATCAACATTGATGATGTGATTGAAAATCTACGAATAGAGGAATATTGAAAATAATTGATTAACGTGAGAGATCAAAGATTTCCAATCTTTGAGATTCCTTTTCTTTTTTTTTAAATCTAATCACTGACAACTTAAGTTCGTTTGTCGTAACAAATGAATAATATACATATATATAATAAGAAATAAAAAGACTGGTGGATTCTCAAACGTGCTATCAATTAGGGGGAAAGGGGGGAAGGGGGAAGTGGGAGGAGGCGGGGTCATTAATTTAGGGGAATCTTCAAGTTAACGTGAAATACCGTTTCGTTTTCGCAGTGAAATGGGTTGAACGTTGCATTTTTAAAACCTCCTTTCGAGTTAATGAAAGTTTCATGCAACGAGACCTGTACCTGTTTCCTGCCTCCTTCCTCTGCCCCCTTCTGCAGTTCTAAACAAAGCTGCAAACAGGGGTTGGGGGGTAGGGGGAGGGGGAAAGGTGCAGATGTACGTATATATATAAAAAGATCTTAGAGCATGAGAAAGTACGCGTACGATGCAACCAAATCCTGTTCTGCCTTACACCACCACCACCACTACCACCTCCATCACCACCACCATCACCAGTACTTGTAATTTTGCTGTCTCTTTGTGAGTTTTCTCGACCTTAAGAAGTTAATTAAAGCCGACGTCGTAAGAGAGAGAGAGAGAGAGAGAACGGTACCATAGTTCGTAATTCTTTTCTTGCGAGAAAAGCTTAAAAACTTTCGTAAGCCTATTGTACCATGTCGAGCTCGTTATCGGGTACTTTTACGAGGGTTATTTTTCTTTCTTCCTGGCAAGGCATGGCCCCCTCCCACCCCAACCACCACCCCCTTTTCCACTCCTCTCACTCCGAGTACCATGGGGTTGGACTAGCTTTTTCAGATCGTCTACAATTGCTTCTTTATAAGCCAACAACATTAGGAGTATTAACTTTTGTCAAACTCTTATCAGAGACTTAAAAGATTATCCCTACTAATGATAAAATTTCAAAACAAAAAATCAGTAATATATTACAATTTTCAAATTATATAT
>NW_014569665.1:231286-234340 GCF_001313835.1 Polistes canadensis | reverse complement strand
ATTATTATGTTTTTTTTTTCTTTTTTTTCGTTGAACCTAACAACCGTGTTATACGGGGTGTAACCAGTATAATCTAATATATAGATAATAAAGAGAGAGAGAGAGAGAGAGAGAGAGAGAGAGAGAGAGAGAGATAGTGAAAATGAAAGAGAGAGAAAGAGAAAGAGATAATTCGAAAAGTCAAAGGGCAGCGTGTTATCGCTAGGGCAAAGCAAGGTAATTCGAATTCGGTGGTGAATTCGAGCGAATACTCGCGAGAAGGGTGGCGGCCGCGTATAAGAGGGTGCTCGAGAGAAGGCACAACGTTGAGGAAAGTATAGAGAACATGAATAGTGGTAGCTGTGGTGGTGGTGGTGGTGGTGGTGGTTGGTAGGTAGTGGTAGTAGTTGGATGGTGGTGATGGTTGCTGGTGCTGGTGGTGGTGGTGGTTGTGAGCCGTTTGTGCTAGGAGAGGGATGTGGAAGCAAGCAGAGCTTGTAGGATCACGAAGCATGATTTCACGGGACGATGGTCGGGTGAGTGTCATGCCATTGGATGGCAGTGCTATGCGAGAGGAAGAGGAGGAGGAGGAAGAGGAGGAGGAGGAGGAGGAGGAGGAGGAAGCCTAGGTACCATGTATCATGTATAGAACTCGACGAACCCGTTGCCAGTGTTCCCTGTTGGGATGGTAGAAATGGAAAGAGTACGAAAATGGAAAAGGACCGACGAGTGTTGGGTTGGGGTAGGGGTAGGGGATAAGGGAGGAAAGAACTAGGTGTGTATCTTTCTGTATTCAACAATACAATACTACTGTATATAGTTTGTTTGGCAAAACACGTACTTTTACTAGACCACGTGTTAGACAACGCGAAATAAGAGAAACAGTACACGGCCCCTGTAATGTCAAAAATGAATAAACGATCGTTCGTCGTTGGATCCAGGTTGTTGGATTTTACCTAACACATATCCATTTTTCTCTTGGTTAACACATCCTTTTAACCCCACCCCCCTCCCTCCCTCCCTCCCCCTACTTCAACCTATCACACAAATTTATAACTATATCGTATATATGCTGTCAAACAGAAATGGATCGGAATGATATACTCTAGGTATTAAAGAAATATATATATATGTATATAGGGATTAGAAATTGATTTTAAAAATCGATGATACAGATATATTACTATTCGTTACGTACGTATTTATATAAGTGCGAATGATTTTTTTTATATAATAAAACGATAATATATTATTCTCGTTCTATAGAATTGTAACGTGATAGGTTTTCTTCTTCTTCTTCTTCTTCTTCTTTTTAAAAAAAAAAAAGAAGAAAAAGGATCACTCGAAAAAAAAGAAGAAAAAAAAATACGTGACTCTTTGAGACAATCCCTGTTTTTTTGATTAAAATCGGAAGGGTCGGGGCTGTGGGAGTGAGTGGGTGGATGGGGTAAATACTTTGAATCAAACCGAATAGGCGCGAAGTAGAACTCAAATGAGAGACAAAAAAAGAGATGGATGGGTTGGTAGAGACAGTAGTACTCGATTGGGATGTACCATCATCGATCGATGGATGGGGTGGTAGGTAGTGGTTCTAGGTGAAAGAGGACAGAAACTCTCTCTCTCTCTCTCTCTCTCTCTCTCTCTCTCTCTCTTTGAACAAAAGAAAAAGAGAAAGAAATATTGGGTCGCGGTAGGAGGTGGTGCCTTCGGCTTTACTCGGATCAAACGCGCGGTATTCCCGATAAAAATCCTAACGAATTCTTTCACCTTAAAAAGAGAAAATTCTTTCTCTCTTTGCCGAGAGTCGGGGACGAACACCTGGACCGGTAATATGCTCGGAGAACAATTGTAGATCGAATCATCGGCCGCCACATGCCCTGCCCGGCCCGGTCCGGTCCGACCCTTTGAGGACACCAATCCGAACCGTTGCAATTTTTTTCCATAGGACAAAGGTTCGTTGTGTGGTGCAGGTGGGTGAAAGCTTGCTAGTTGACCAGCAAATTGGGGCGAGAGGGACGGAGAGAAAAAGGCTGGACCGGAATCAGTACGTACGGTCACCAAAGCGGCCAAAGTCGTCGGTTCAATTCGGCGAATACATTCACGTCAATTTCACGTATAATACTTTAACGTTACGTGTATAGGGATAGGGAGGGGAGAGGGTCATCCAGAATTTCCTGCTACTCTCTATCCTTTTCCGAATATGATCTATCCTATGTTATATTTGCTATAGTTTCCGTATTCGTATCCGTTCTGTTCTGTTCTGTTCTGTTCTGTTCTGTTCTCTTTCCATCCCGTAGTCCAAATAATTTTTAACCAAAAATCACATTTACGTTTAGGAACAATAGTTTTGAACGCATCGGGATGCGTATTATTATTATTGTTATTATTATTATTATTATTATTATTACTTTCGTACATTTTTTTTTATTCGAACAAAAGACCGAGCTCGTTCGTTCCAGGCTCGTACCACGTTTCCAAATTTATTTCGTTACAATGTTTCTTTTGTGTTCTTTTTGTTTTTTTTTTGTTTTTAAAATGTGTGATATAAGTACGTGAAAAAGATTATAATAATAATTATTATTATTATTATTATTATCATCGTTTTCAATACGAATGTCTCTATGGAAAATTCATTTCAATACGCTTAAATGTCAGTAACAAAAAGGGGAAGTAATTCTGTTTATGAAAGTCTTTTTCATACGCGTACTGCATATTATATAACATTGACGCGAAAGTAGGACAGGTTTATTCTTTATTCCTTTCCTTTTTATCTACATACTCGTACGCACAGTTTATAGATTTGTAAAAGAAAGAACAAAAAAATTAAACGTACAGGAAAATATTTCTTTTTATTTTTTTTTAAAAAAGAAGAATATTTATTGCGAACGTTTGTAACACAGGCGGGTGAAGTTCCGTTAATCGTTCGTTAGAAAATCTGTCGTAAAAATTTTTCGAAACATTTTATTACATTGTCTTTTTCTTTTTTTTTTTTTTTTTTATATCTTTTTCAATAATTTCTTCGAAACAATTGGAGAGGGGAGGACACAATTAAATATATATATATATATTAATATG
>NW_014569665.1:228507-230361 GCF_001313835.1 Polistes canadensis | reverse complement strand
GGGGGTGGGAGGGAGAGGGGTGTACACTCGAAAGTCGAAACTACAGAAAATGATAGGACGACAACGACGACGAGAACTGACGTTTGACTAGGGATGGAAAAAAAAAAGAAAACAAATTTAAAGAGAAAAAGTATAAAAAGAGAACAATTACTACGAGTGACAATGTAAACAATTAAAGATTGACTTTGTTGAACTACTGCATTACTACTACTACTACTACTACTACTACTTCTACGCTCGATAATATTCTCTTTACGTGTATTCTTTTTTTTTTACCATCAAAAATATATGTTTAACGAGGATAAAACAATAACAAAAAAGAAACAAAAAACAAAGTAACGTTCTAATTATGAATCATCTACAAGTTGCGTAACATTGAAAATAATGTTAATAATTATAACAAAAAAAAGAACAAACAGAAAAGCACACATTTTGTATTTGTGAATGATTTCAATCGTATTTTTTTTATATCGCGTATGATAAACAAAAGAAAAAAAAGGTCGATCAAAGTTTTATATTCGTAGAAAGTGGAAAATTCGTAGAAATGGGAAACAGGGCGAGAAATAAGGGTTACCTAGCAAAGTGTTAGATAATTTCGTAGAGATAGTGTACACTCTCGTAGGATGCATCATTCTCCTACCACTCCCCCCCCCACACCCCCTTAGAATGGTGGAATCAGCGTAGTCTCTCGTAGTCACCCAATTGCGTTCGTGACTACTGGGATGCAGTTTACCCACTTGGCGCATTGCAAACACTCAAAACTTAACTTGAGTTAATCGTCGAAGCGAGAGCGTGTTTACTCTGTGCAATGTAACCGTGTTACTACGAATAACTGAGAAATGAACGAACGAATGAACGAACGAACGAAGAAAGGAAGGAAGGAAAGTAGGAAGGAAGGAAAGGTGGGAGGGTGAAAAGGGGTCACGAAGTCTGGGAAAAAGGAATCGGACCTTGGCAAAAGGGTTCGGATGGTTGAAGGAAAGAACGAGCTCGTTTAAAATAGAAAGAAAAATTGAAAAAACGTTGAGGCAGGGATAAATCGAAGATAGAAAGAGATAGAGAGAGGGGAAACAACAAAGGGGGAGAGTGTGGGGTGGGTGGGAGGGTGGAGGAATGAGAGAACCATCGTGGGTAACTTTCAATTCAAGGGGTAGGGGATAAATTGAAGTGAGTGAGAAAAAAATGATAGAGAGAGAGAGAGAGAGAGCTACCATTTGCCATCGACAAAACTCTACGAGCTTACGAGTTTTGTGCTGTTTTACCAGGAACGTTGAGAATTAGGTCGAGTTTGTACGTTTCGTGCGATTTCACTGTCAGAAACATGATGCGTTGTCGATTTAACTGACAGACATTGCTATTCGACTAATATCGACGTACCCCTATATAGATACCATACAACGAATGCCATTTCCGTAAACGGGAAACTCTACCACTCGGCTTTTTTCACAAACTCTTTTTTTTTTTTCTCCCACTGGTTATTTTTATTTTAATATTTGAATCCATATAAACGCTTTCACGTATTCTTCTTTACCCATCCCCTTCTGTTCATTATCCATCCATCCATCCATCCATCCATTCAACCAATCATTGTTGACGACAAATAGAAAAATCGTACGTACGTTCGTTCGCGTTTTATTTCTACTACTTTAATTTTAATTTAATAGGTAAAGATATTAATATTGGGTTGGTAACTAAGTGAGTACAAATCTACAGGTCCCTCGGGGACCTTTCTCTTTCTCTCTCTTTCTTTTTATCTATCTATCTATATATCTCTTTATCTCTTTGTATAAATAAGTACTTTTACATAAATATATATAATATATATTAATATATAATTAATATATATAATATATA
>NW_014569665.1:225350-226552 GCF_001313835.1 Polistes canadensis | reverse complement strand
ATATTAATATATATATATATTTATAAAGAAATTATAAAAAGAAGAAGAAATATTATTAAAATAAATTTACAATGTGCCAATTTTTCGGTGTATTGATTTTTCGGTGTGTTGAATCATCGCTTAGTTGAAAACCGAATGGTCGACATATTTTCATATCACAATTAAGAATTTAAACATGAATATTTATTTTCTCGATGTTTTTCATTATTCATTGATTTACATACCCTCCCTAATTTTACTCACTTTCATTTCTACTTTAAAAGTGCCACGAGTAAAAGTAGAAGGATTCATGACAAATCGTATTTTCTATGGTCTCTTTTCTCGTAAGATTTTTTTTGTTAAAGTAACCCACAAGTGCATTTAATTGTCAACCCAATATATATTATTCTTTTGTTTGGTTTACATGAAATTTTCCTAAAAAAAATAATTTGATGACTACAACGAACGGGACGTTTTTTTTTTCTTTTTTTAATATACATTTAATATAATTATCGTAGAATTTAAGATAATTAAACGTTATCGATAATTCTCTTCACGCAAATACACCGAATTACGCATACACGTGTAAATGCATAAATACACAGAAACGATGAACTTTATACGAGGCCCAAAACGAAACGGTTAACGAATCGTTCGCGTAACTGATCACGCTTTTCTCACTGAACAAACACTCGTTTGTTCCTCCGTCATCGATAGAGGGTGAACTAAATTTTCCCACCCTTTCTATTACTACTACAACCTTCTACTTCCCCCTCCCCGCATCACCATCACTCGTTACAAACCCTGTCGTCGTTTCGTTTTCCTTCTCTTTCTATCTCTCTCTCTGAATCGCAATCATCTATCATTTTCAGTTGGATGTCATTTCTAAGAGTCTTCTTTTCTTTTAAATCAATTTTTTATCAAAAAAGAAATAAAAACATGTGCCTATCATTATGAAAATGATCAAACAAAGAGACGGTCAGTGAGAACCATCTCAGATTTTTTTCAAGTTTTACACACTTGTAGTACTCCATGAGAAAATTCATTAGACAAGGTATTCTACACGTAACAAACGGTACGGTTCTACCGTAATGCAACGGTGTAAACTGTGCATCTTTGCAATTTCTTTGAAAAGTTTCGGTAAATATTTTTTATACTTTTTGCAAATGGATTTTATTGATTTTTATATTAAATTAAAGTACATTCTTTTGTCTACGCGTAGA
>NW_014569665.1:215494-223995 GCF_001313835.1 Polistes canadensis | reverse complement strand
GTATAAAAAATATTTGCCGAAACTTTTCAAAGAAATTGCAAAGATGCACTGTTTACACCGTTGCATTCCCTGACATTTTTTGAACCTTTGCAGATTAATATATAACTCGATATAGTATTCTACATTTAGACAAAAGAGTGTACTTTAATTTAATATAAAAATCATTAAAATCCATTTGCTAAAAGTATAAAAAATATTTACCAAAACTTTTCAAAGAAATTGCAATGATGCACAATTTACAGCATTGCATTCTCTGACATTTTATGAATCTTACATGCTAAATTTATAACTCGATATGGTATTCTACGCGTAGACAAAATAGTGTACTTTAATTTAATATAAGTTTCATTAAAATAAATTCACTTTTAGTATAAAAAATATTTACAGAAACTTTTCATAGAAAAGGATACGTATCCTGAAATTTGAAAAGAATCTTAGGTGGGACTCAGTGATCATCTCCTTGTAAGTCATATATATATATCTTGTTTAGAATTATTTAAAAGATTATATTTGAACACTAAATTAATTTTATAATAATATTAAAATAACAAACACTATCTAATGATACATTTTTCGGAATGTATCGTATGAAAATTACATTGAATTAAATTTAGTTTAAAATAATACGGTATGAAATAACTAATAAAGTTATTTTTCTTTTTTTTTTTTTGTAATTTTGACTTAAACTACTTTCATAATCATGAACACTTATGTTTGTCGAAAAATTGTAATGACCGTTGAAGAAGGATGTGAAAAAAAAACAAATAATAATAATAATAATAATTAAAATCAATCGAGAGCAAATGCGATGTTGAGAAAAATAGAGAAGAAGAAAAAAATAGAAAAGGGCACGAGGGCAAAAGGTTGGAAATGAAATAAGACGTGCACGAAGTGAATGAGAAAAAAAATGGGAATAAATATTCGACTAACGAGGACGGAAATTGACGGACGTGTCCAAGGGTGCATCAAAAATGCGACGGTACTTTTCATCAAATGGAAAATAGTAAGAGGAGGAGCTTGGCTGATATATTTTGTCCCTCGTTAAATTCCTAAAACAACATTATTTCGTCATCCTTTTTATTCTTATTTTTCTTCTTATTCATCTATCACCTCCTTCTACTCATATTTTTCCTATTCTTCAGCTTCTATCTTTCATTCTAACTTCCATTTTACTTTCTGCTCATCCTTCAATAATTTTCCAAGTTTATTCTTCCAAATAACAAAGACAATTATATTTCTATCGCAAAATATTAATGGAAATTCTGTATTTTTTCATATATATAGAAAAATTTACTCCTATATTAGACTTAACCCTTTTTTGCATGATTTTTTCTTTTCTTTTAAAATAAATCAGGGTGATGTAATTAATGCTCTAGATTAAAGGAAAAATATTAAAAAAAAATCCTAATGCTATTTTTTGACAACTGCATTTTGTTGTACGCAATAGTCGCTTAAAAAGTTGCCAGCAACAACAAATATACGGTACAAGGGTTTTGAGTATCCTTTTTTTGTTGACTAAATATTATGATTGGAATTTCCATCATCATGCAAAGAAGGGTTAAAAAATTGTTATCATATAAGCTCGTAACGAAAGGATTAAAAATCGATTGAAAATTTATTAAAAAAAGATATCTAATTAAAAGAAAAAATCAAATATAATATAATATAAAACCAAAATAAAATGAGAAATATCCAAAAAGTAAATGAAAAATAAAAACGGAAGAAGAAATGGTTGTCTCAATGTATGGCATGTTGATGGTCTATGGGAGTACCGTTAGTCGACATGCTATTTCCATAAGAAATTACGAGGTATAATGGTGGTACGTGCAGAAGATCTCGTAATGTAGGGTTATCCGTATAAAGTCTTGGAAAAAAAAAAGGGAAACTACAGTGTTCTTTCTCTCTCTCTCTCTCTCTCTCTCTTTAAAATGGTGACGGTCACCAGCCGTCGACGACATAAACGTTGGGTAAGATCGAACGAAACGAGAATCAAACATAGAAACGACGAGTAAGAACAGAACGACCGATCTCCCTTTTCTTTTTTTTTCTTTTTCTTTTTTATTTTTTTTTTATCGTTCTTTCTCATTCTCTTTATCTTTCAGTATTTCTAGATAGGTTTTTATGCACATAATGGCAGAACATTCGGTGACTCCTACAGGATTATAGTCATTTTTATTTCCTCCTATTCAAAAAGTATATATACGATCGTTAATCCAATGGCAGTAATGAAACCTCCACCACCATCACCCACCCACCCTCCTCCTCCTCCTCCTCCTCCTCCCCTCCAATTTCAAACAACCCCCTTAGTACCCTCTTTAACCTGGTGAAACTTTATTGGTCTTATGCGGGATTGACTTAGCATTAAACCCTCCCCATGGATAATAAACATTATATTTTTCTATTTTCTTTTTCGTTAGATTGGAATAATACTCGGATGTCTAATCAATAAACAAGATAAACAAGGGAATAAACAAATATTAACGTTACGTATAACACATCTTAACATGTATTATATAAGGAATAATAATAAAACAACAAAATCTTATATATCAATTGAAGAATTTGTCTTTTTTATCGTAAAAAAATCAATTCTATCATTAGAAAATAATTATATTATATATTCGTTAGAGAGAGAGAGAGAGAGAGAGATTGATTTAATATGGTTTATAATAGAAAAGAAAAACGTGAAATACGATTAATAATACATTCATATTTCTTTTTTTTTTTTTTTTATCCAATTAATCTCCTACGATATCGTACAATTTTCATCAGTAAAAATTATGCACAATCGGGATACTCATCCGTTCCAGCGGACAACACACACCTAAAGAAACTTTTTTTTATTTATTAATCGAACACATTTTATCAGATATTAAATATTCCCTTTGATTTACAATATCAATTGGGGGTAAAACGAACGAAACACGAGTTAAAGATAATAAAATCTTTTTTTCATTATTATTATTATCATCATCATCATATTTTTGTCCCCCTTTGTCCAGCGTGTCATGAATTTTTTTCTTTTAATGCAATGAAGATAAAGATTATTTTTTATTATACGATCGTTGATAAAGGAAAGGTAGAAAAAAAAAAAGAAAAAAAGAGAAAGGTGGGCCGGTGGGTGGCTGATGCAGGTGGAGGAGTAGGTGGACGGGGGTGGGGAAAGTGGGTGGTTTAGATAGATAGAGACGGTGAGTACTGAAATAGGGGAGACACAGGAGCAACGATGTATTATGGATTTACTAGCAAAGAGGAGCACGTACGCAATGGAATCTAGTGGGAAATAATACGAGAGAAATTGCTTTCCAGGCCTGGCTTTATAGCGTTCGTTCCATTCCTTTGCTTTTCATACTGTATTTGTGTGTATGTAGGTGTCTGTGTATTTGTGTGTGTGTGTGTGTGTGTTTGTGTGTTTGACGCGTCCTCGATTCTAAAGCCAAAGGATTTAGTTGATCCAATAAAAATGTTCGTTCATTCTCTTGGATGTTGTACTACGTATACATACATACATACATATATACATATATATATATATATAAAATACTACCTTTACCTGTAGGATATTTTAACATGGATAAAGAATCGTCCTAACTTAGATCCCCGATGATAACGAAGTGACGGACGGAATCGAAATAACAGATTTTAGATTTTTCTTTTCTATTTTTTTTTCTATTACGATCAAAGTGTTTTAGCAAAGAAGAAATCAAAAAAACGGTGAGGGGAAGGGGATGGGTGGTGGTGAATAACGTTTTATCATTTTCTCTCTCTCCCTCTCTCTCTCTCTCTCTCTCTCTTACTCAATTATGTTATTTTAGGAATAAGTTGAATATTCCGAACGAAGATACTGCCTTAGATGAAAAACTATTTATCGAAGGTAGAAGGATAGGTGTTAAAAAAAAAAAAAAAAATAAGAAGAAGAAGGAGACGAAAATAACGTGTTAAAGTTTTATTTCCGATGGAATGAACGAGTATAACCTCGTCGTACGTCTTTTCTAAAACGAACGGAACTATTGCAACACACTCGACCCTTGAGACTATTAAACGTTTTTCCTAGTAGACGAGTCCTAAAGCTCTTCTCGTTGCACGGAAGAAGAAGAAGAAGTAGAAGTAGAAGTAAAAGTAGAAGAAGCAGGGCTGGGAGGGAGGGGGAGGAAGAGGGGGTCGTCGTGTGTACGCGCGAGAGGAAAACTCCGTTCTCTGATGCGGGGTACGTCCCTTAAAATATTGCCGAACTTTCTAAAGTGGCGGATCCTGAGACCCGTGAAACGAAACTCCCAAGGGCCATTGTTCGTTGAAACCTGTAACTTCGTAGAATCGCCACATACATTATCCGAAGAGGAACGAATACCGGTAAAAAGAAAGAAAGAAATAAAATGGAAGAGTGGGGGTGAGGGTTGGAAGGGATGGGATGGGATGGGATGGGATGGTTCGGATATCTTTAACTTTGCGCCCTTCTAACCATTTTTCAGGCATCTTTTCTCTACCAACTGTACCGATAACCTTTCTCTCTCTCTCTCTCTCTCTCTCTCTTTATTTCTCTCTCTCTCTTTCTCTGTTTCTCTTTCTTTTTCTCTATTTTAGAAAAGTTTTCCTTCCAATTCAACCAATCGACACGGAAGACCGAATATCTTCTACCTCGAAAGAATTTAATCGGTTTTCTCTATTTAATCCTTGAACGGTGCATCACAATTGTAACGTTTATGCATAATGCACTATTGTATCGTACTAGTTTGTTGGTTAAATTAAACAATTGGTTATATAATATAGATATAATTTAATTTGTATATTTAAATCAGTAAATAATCGCGCGGGAATAGAAAAAAAGAAAAGAAAATTTATGGTTGTTTTATAAATCGGGTTATTGATTTTTTTTCTCGAGCATAGAAAAATCATTGTGACAAATTAAAAAATAATTCTATTGTTGAAAAATATTTTCCGATAAAACCGCGTATTATATTTTCAATGTATTATTGACAATTAGTATAGAATTTTGTTCGTGTCAAAACGATCGAATAAAAATTGTGTATCATTTCGGAAAAGTGATGATATTTGAATTTTGGTAAAAGGATAAGATAAAAGCATGCACGTGATGCCAAATTAAGTAAATATCTTGGAGGATAATATTACTTTGTTTCTTTTTTTGTGTTCTTCGAAAGACAATACATTTCTCTAATACTTTTTGGGTATATAGGTAGATAAATATAATATTTGTATTTAACTTGTTGGAGTATTGCAGAAAAAAGAAAAAGTGAACAAAAAAAGAAATAGAAAGGATAAGAGAGAAAGGTACCCTTAGTAGATAGCATATATATATATTTATTTTTATCGAACTAACTCGACGCAATCAATTACAATAACAAAAAGAAAGAAAGAAAGAAAGAAATGTAGGAAGGAAGGTAGGAAGGTAGGAAGGAAGGAAGCCATTACAAGGTTCTATTGCGTTCGATATTCATTTAAGTCGACAGCTATATTCCTTCGAGTGCATTTCTGACTTCCCCCTTGGTGCCATTAACGATCGACGCTTTCCAACCCTAAAAGTATATCGTTCGCATTAAATTACAAACGTTTCGTAAAAGGGGAAAAGAAAATGACATCGATTATGATAACGCTTTTCAAACACTTTTTAGTCAGCGGAACCGGTATCGTTCCAATTTGACAAAACTGTTGGAATCAATGGAGATAAATCAACTTTACTTTACATTATTATTATTATTATTATTGTTGTTGTTGTTGTGCAATAGTTTTCTATCGAATAGATAGTCTCTGTTGTTTTTTAACATTAATTATTTCTAATGATAAAATTTAACAGGGAACTTGGACATGAAAAGAAGTAGAACTTAGTTTGATTGAGTTGGACGTTTCGTCCCTTTATTGGGACTTCTTCAGCAACTTAATCTTTAAAGTTCAGCGTCTTTTTTCTTTAATTCGACATACATTTTTCTTTTTGTTAATATTCCAAACACAACACATTTAAGCTTCGTTAATTCGATCGTTATTATTTAAAGTCCTCAACAAAAAAGATTAAGTTGCTGAAGAAGTCCCAATAAAGGGACGAAACGTCCAACTCAATCAAACTAAGTTCTATTTCTTTTCATGTCCAAGTTCCCTGTTAAATTTTATCATTAAAAATTGTAATTTTGGACAAGAGAAATACTAAATAAATTAATTATTTCATTGAAATATTATATTATGTTTTACTTAACATATTATTTCTCAGTTTGGAAATAGGATAAATATATGGGAATACATAATAAATACGTAAAATAAAAAATTGTTTAAATACGAGAAAAGACTATTTTCGATACTTTTAAGGAAAGAAACAAAACCAAAAAAAGAAAAAAGAGAAGAGAAACCATAGAGATAAGGATAACTTTAACAAGCGTAGAAAACTTTTTAGCGTCTTTTACTCGAGCCCGAATAACATCATGGGGGTTGTTTTGTGCCAGTAACTTAAAAGGAACACGCGTTATGCGAGCTGACATCTACGGGTTAGCTGGATGAGCAAAGATGAACTTGTTTGATAATTGATAAAAGAAGATAGAGGATAAAGAATGAACAAATAGGATCGTAAACGTTTATCCTTTGATAAAAATCAAATCGAATCTTTTCTTTTTTTTTTTTATTGCCATTAAAACGAATATACTTTGTCGTTTCTTATATAATCATAATCATAATCTTTGTATCAATCAATCAAATTCCTGTCCTACCTTTCGTTCATAATTTTTCTACAACCCCCCATTCCCCACCACTTTCCCCCATGTATAATATGTTAAATTTACAAAGAATTTCTCTGAATCCTGAAAAAATTAAGTACATATATCATTTTCCTCTTCGATGCAATAACTTTATTAATTCAATCGAATTAGTATATCGTATACGATACACCCTGGCACGTGACCAAAGTTGCGACACTGATTGGTTGTACGAATCGTGTCTCAATCTGTCTCTATCAAACGTTTCTATGTTCGAATGATCAAACCCTCCACCACCACCCACCCCCCTCCCCGTTTTACATGCTCTTTGATTAGTTAACGTTCTCTTCCCTTTGATTTCGAAAGAGGATAACCGAGATGACTTAAAATAAAGCCACAGCCCTTCCCCAAGGGTCTCCTTCCATTCTCCAATTCCCTGTAAAAAGCAATCTCTTCTTCTATCTCATATCAAGGATCAAATAAAACATTTATATTATATTTGATATTAAACGATACAAATATCAACAATCATTTATATTTTCATCTTAATATTTATCGATTAATTTTATTTTTATGAAAATTAGTAATCGTTCAGAAACTTTTGACCGTGAGTGTATACGTTCTAATGTCGTGTTCGTATATATATATATATATGTGTGTGTATGTGTGGAAGTATGCGAATTTCGAGTATGAACGAAGATGAGAAGAAGAAACCGAGCGGAAAATCGTTTTAAACCTCACCAGCTAATATTAACTTTCTTCTATCGTTTTCGCGAAATTCTTCAACTCTTTCTCTCTCTTTCTATCTTTTTCTATTCTCTTATCTTCTCTTCTCTACTCTATGGTATCCCCATTCTTCGTTTCTCTTTTTCTTTATAAAGCATTCGACCGAAAGGAAAGACCTCCCAAGCATCTATCTATACTGAACAGCAGCACAAGCAAGCCTTTAGGCATCTACCAAGAAGAGCTTTGCGAAACTGCTCCACTATTATTTCGGCTTCATCTTTTGCATACCTTCGAGCGACAGTGCTATCGATACACTCTTAGGAGTCTCGATAAATCCTTATTTGAGTTACCTACGAATAATATATATCGTATATAAAGACATTGAATATTTTATATAAAAGATATTATCTCTTATTTTATAACATTATACTAAATTATATTATATAAGTAACTCATACAAATATAATAATATATTCGTATTACATTTTAGTAATGATTAAAAATGTTATTTATGTGTACAATACTTTTAAGGTATGATAATATTTTATAACATTATACAAAATTATATTACATAAGTTTAACGCGAACAAAAATTATCATTATATTCGTATTACATTTTATTAATGATTAACAATTTTATGTGTACAATACTTTTAACATATTATGATAACAATATTTTTATATACTCCAATATAATTTTAACCCTCTATGAGCCGAATTTTTGTTTTAAATCCAAAAAAATTGGTGGAACAAAAAATCAGCAATTATAAATCTATATATGCAAATGAGAACAAAAAATTTCGGTTCAAACAATTTTATTGCAGTAATTACACTATGTGACTTTCAAGTCACAGCGGCCTATAATGTTTGAAACCGTGTCTATGAAAACTTAAGCGTGAAATGCCACAAAACAGTTTGCACTTGGCGTTAAACATAAATGGACATTGCATTTGGAACATTTAATTTTTGGAACTCCTTTACATCCGGGATTTTTACAACGTCCTCTGTTATCCGAAAAAATTGGCCAATGTGCTACTTCATCCTTTCGCACGTCTTCTACAGGTAGTATTGAATTTGATCTCC
>NW_014569665.1:213135-214984 GCF_001313835.1 Polistes canadensis | reverse complement strand
TTGAAAAAAAAGGTTTTGCTTGCCTTTACTGCAAACAGTTTGCACAACATTCATTTAGTTATTTCAGGTTGATGGTATTAGCAACTATCATGAATATTGGTATAAGTTGTCTCAGAAACATTATAAAATTGAGATATATTCGCCATCTCATTAAAAAAACTAAAATTATTTGATAAAATGCCGAAAAATGAACATGTTACCTGAAAGTAACACAGACCCACAGAGGCTTAAATTATATTATTAACTTTGAAAATTATGATTTATTTATACTATTCTTTTGTTTTTATTTAGTACATATCATATCGGAGTGAAAAAAGAAAAAAAAAAAAGCAATCTTTGTAGATCTTCGAAGTTACGTTATTTTTTTATCGACTGGGACAGATGAAAGAATAACGAAAAGCGACGAAGCGAGATGCATGCATGCGATGTGCTGCTGCTTGCTCATCGGTTTAGTATTTTAAACGGTGTGAGAGAGCATCATGGTGGTGCACGATTTTACAGCGCAACAAACTCTCGCGTTCCTAGCGCGTGAAATGGTAATGTGCCTTCCGCTCATATAACCGACCCCTCACTCACTCAACGATGCTCATAACTCATGCCGACTGGTTAACCGCCCTGCTAACGTCCTCTCCTCGTGTTACTGCTTGTTTTCTGTGTATCACGACTCGAACCCAACACAACGTTAGAAAAAAACAATAATAATTAATTATTAATCAATTTGTTTTCGTCCCTTTATTGGGACTTCTTCAGCAACTGGAAGTTTTTTTTTTTTTATATTATGAATTACATCAGAAACATATATTATAAAAATATGTATACTTAGTAACTTATATTTGATATTTCATTTAATAGAAATAGACAACTCTTAACACACGAAGTAACGGATAGATGTGTATACTGAAGAGTGAAATTGATCAAATACGTACAAGTGATAATTAAACAATTTACCTGTATACGATAATACTCAATAGAAAGAAGAAACAACGATAGACTGATTAATATGCGACTTCGATAATAGAAACATTGTTGACTGAAAATTGTTAATCAAAAGTTTAACTACGTGAAAGTAAAAATAGTATTATATTTCAATTGATTTGTACCGGGAATCGAATGTACCTATATTATATATTTATATTATTTTATTTTTCCAAACGATAAATCCGTAAATCAAATTTCCGTTCGATCGCGCGCACACGTAACGATACAAAACACGTGCGTGCACATCGCCATAGAGATTATTTACAAATGAGATTCGTTTGGTTGCATCGCAGGATTGCATTTAGATTCCTTTTTTTGTTTTTTTTCTATCTTTCTTTTCACGTGTCATTCTAATAATTTATTATCAATACATCGTAAAGAGTACAATGTTATTATTTAAAACAAACCTCCCCCACCATGTTACAATTATTCTTAATTATTTTTTTTTTTTCATAATATAACCGCGCGCGCGTGAATAAATTTCTAATTAAAATCGTCTAATCGATATAATATTTTCTTGTTACAGCATAATGAACAATAATAGTGTGGAGCAGCCAGATCCAGACAATATAAAGATGTTCGTAGGGCAAGTACCCCACGACATGGATGAAAACGATCTCCGAACGTTGTTCGAAGAATTTGGCAGAGTACATCAGATCAACGTATTACGGGACAAAACAACTGGCAGTAGTAAAGGTAAGCGAAAAATCCGACATTTATATATAACAATATAATATAATCATAAAAGAAAACCTTATGTTAACAACACTTATAAGTATACTTTAACCCTTCGTTGCATGATTTTTTCTTTTTTTTTTAAAATAAATCAGGGTGATGTAATTAATGCTCTAGATTAAAGGAAAAATATTTA
>NW_014569665.1:209998-211200 GCF_001313835.1 Polistes canadensis | reverse complement strand
TATTTAAAAAAATCCTAGTGCTATTTTTTGACAACTGCGTTTTGTTGTACGCAATAGTCGCTTAAAAAGTTGCCAGCAACAACAAATATACAGTACAAGGGTTTTGAGTACCTTTTTTTCTTGACTAAATATTATCATTGAAATTTCCATCATCATGCAAAGAAGGGTTAATCATTAATCGATTTTTACGATACACTATAAATAACGAATTAATCGAATTAAAAAAAAAAAAGAAAAAGTATCAAAATATCTAGTATCTGATTTGTATAAAAAAAAAAAAAAGAAAAAAAAAAGGGTAGACGGACAGGTGAATATGTGGAACTAAAAGAACGTCTATCGAGTGTAATCGACTATCAAAGAGAGAAAGAGAGAGAGAGAGAGGGGATTATAGAAAAGGTGCTGGGAAAGTTGGATGGAGGAGGATGAGTAGGAAGTGGAAATAGAGTAGGAATGAAGGAAAGAGGGAAAACGAGAGTGTGGAAGAGAGAAAGTAGTCGCGTATACGTGGCACACGCGAGGATCGATGCCCAGACAGAGTAGTTGGTCGCTGGTCGCGCTTCTTCCACGGCCCTTCCTCGGTCTATTGATCGCACCGAGAAAACCCTCCCCCATTCCCACCCTACACCCCCAACCCTCTAAGCGTCCTCTCTCACTCTCTCTTTCTCATTTTCCCGTCTTCTCTAGCCCCCCTCTCTTACGCTGCCACCCTTTCTCTGGGTTCCTCTTTTCATTCCAATTAATATCACTCCTATGTTCGGATATATCTTACAGATCTTTTCAGATCACACACACACACACATACACATATATACATACACAGACACAAATAGAGACACCCTAGTGTATCATTTATAGAATTTGGTCTGTGGAAGTTAGAGGGATGATGGTACACGTACCACCATCTATAACCGTAACAATTTGTCTTTTTCTATTTCAACATCCTGGAAAGGAATTTCTATATCTATCGATCAATCATATGGTCAAATTTTCAAACGCCACGCGTTACTCCCCTTAACCCATACGTCAAATGATTTTCACCTGGGAATTACTCTGACACTATGAATTTCAATTGATATTAAATTAGTCACATTGTGTCTATGTAATTGTATTCGTATGCGTGTGTATGTCGTTTGACACGCGAATGTAGACATTAATAACGTACGTAAAACTCAGAACAGGACTCTCTCTCTCTCTCTCTCTCT
>NW_014569665.1:202146-206848 GCF_001313835.1 Polistes canadensis | reverse complement strand
TCACCTGCACCTGTAAAATTGATGACAGTAGACGACGACGACGACGACGACGACGACGTATGGATCTCCCCCACCTCCCCCCCCCATCTTCTACCCCCCCTTTCTCTCTCTCTCTCTCTCTCTCTCTCTCTCTCTCTCTCTCTCTCTCTCTCTCTCTCTCTCTCTCTCACTTTGACTCTTTCCGAACGTTCGGTATTCGTTCGCCATTGTGCAAAATTTAACTCGATTACCTCGATGTAATCGTAAATTAATGTCCCGACCCACTGACGCTTTTTCACGTTTATTTCCGCGGAATACCCGGAGATCGAAAATTTCAACCCCCCTTCAGCCCTGCTCAACCCGTTGAGAATCGGTAGAAAAGCGCAAACTCGCACCCTTTCTCTCTCTCTCTCTCTCTCTCTCTCTCTCTTGCACGTATACGCAAACACACTAACTTTTTTCTCTCGGTCATTGATATTTTTACTCTTTGGTTTTTATCGTTGACATATACAAAAGGAAATATATCTCTCTATCTTCCCCGTACGAGTTGTGTTAGTGTGTGTGTGTGTGTGTATATGTATATAATATTTTCTTTTTATTTTTTTTCCTTTCATACACCAACCCCCCTTTCCTAAACTCCCCTCCTATTTCTTCCGCCCATTCGGTTTTATTTTATTTTATTTTATTTTTACTAACAACACACCGTTACGATATATCTATCTATTTATTTGCGATAGATCAATCGTTAGGTAGATATATAGATACATAGATAGATAGATAGGTAAATGTATCGTATTTTTGATCCTCCCCTACCCCCACCTCATTCAGTTGTTTTGCGGTAAAATATGAAATAACGAGAAATATTTGATTGAATTACTTTCAATTATTCTGTCTATTTATCTGTCTCTTTCTCTCTCTTTTATTTTTGTACTTATTAGTCAGAAATATATTCTACGAGCAAATATTTTTTAATAGAAAAACGAAATTGTATCACGATGCACCTATACTTGTTTCTCTTTTTATGAATTTTTGTTTCTTTTAAAAAATATATAACTCGAAAGGATAATTAATAAAACAGTGATACTTAACGTTAACTCGCGTAGAATTGACACTAACGTTACGTATAAATAGATAAATAATGAATTAATACGAAAGGGTTCGATTTAGCCTACAGTATTCTACGTTAACACAGAAAAAGGGGTTTGGTAAAGTTAATACGAGATAGAGATAGAAATAGAGAATGAGAAAGAGAGAAAATAGTACCGGTTGGTCAGGTGCAGGTGCCCGAACACAGACCAAACAGTAACGGAAGCAGCAATAGCAGCAGCACCAGCAGTAATGGCAGCAGCTCTTCGTTGATACAACCATTCCAAAGTAAATATAACAATATACGAGTTCGTTCGAACACTGCAACGGATATAGGATTGTTCGTTAGAAAGAAAAAAAAAAAAAAAGAAAAAAAAATTCAACCTTTTCCTCTGCCCTTCTTCAGCCAAACCCCTCCCCCCACCCACATACCACAGCCGTACGATCATTCACGAACGTTCAATTAATTATTTCGACTTAAAGAAAATTTTATTCGAATTCTTTCGCAAGGTGTGTTGTTCCTCTCGTACTTTGATTGAAAAAGAAAAAGAAAAAGAAAGTAAGATAAGTAGAACAATGATTATTGTTCAATCCATTTTTTTTTTGAAACAATATCGATCGATAATATTGTATTAATATAATTATTGTACATTGATATGTTGGAATTAAAAATGGTAACAAGTTCGTACGTTGATATTATCCCCATGTATCGTTTTTAATTAAACGTCTACAACGAGATTAAGAATATATATCTTTTATTTCCTTTTTTTTCTTTTTTTTTGCTGCTTCGTATTTTTATCTTTCGAGGTAGGTAGAAACAAAGTAAATTCCATACTCTCTTTTGTAATATAATTAACAATCGTTTACATTTTTATCTCTTTTCTTTCTTTTTTTTTTATATATATATATACCTATATATAAAAGAGATACCTCTACTAAGCTTTGAGAATAGATACGATCGAACGTTCGCGTAGATTTTAATCGATGTCAAAAGAAAAAAAAAGAAAGATAGAAAGAGAACAGAGAGAGAGAGAGAGAGAGAGAGAGAGAGAGAGAGAGAGGGAAAGAGAGAGAGAGAGATTATGAAAGATACGAGAGATACGCGAAACGTTGGATATCAAAGGAACGGAAGGAAAGCGTCGTTTGCTGATACTCAAGTGTCCCCGATTGAAAATAGTACAGAATCCTGTCCTCATAGACGTCCTTGTTTTTCTTCCTTCTTCTTCCTTCTTCTTCCTCTTCTTTTTCTTTCCTCTCATTTTTTATTTGATTTTATTTTATTTGATTTGATTTTATTTTATTTCTTTTCTCTCTCTCTTCTCTTATTTACGTTTCACAGTATAATACTGTCATTTAGGATCCGGGTATATATATATATATATATATTGGATGTATATATATATATATATTGGATGTATATATATATATATATATATACTGGATGTATATATATATATATATTGGAATTTTCGAAGTGTCCGGCATCCGGAAGTATTTGCTTTTCAATCGACACTTCTTGACTATCCTAGATACTTGACGTTTGAAAATACGGAAAAGATGAAGAAGAAGAAGAAGAAAAATAAAAATAAAGAAAAAATATATCCACCTCGTTGTCGTCGTCATCATCGTTGTTATTTCATTTATAAAAAATACCAAACGAGATATTTAAATGTTAAAAATTCTAATTACGAGAAGATACAATTATTTTATTTCTTAGCCATTTCCAACTTTGTTAAAAAAAAAAAGAAATAGAAAAAGATTAACGATAACACGTTGAACAATAAATAATTCAATCAAAGATTAATATAATTTTAATTGACACGTTGTTATATCATTAACGTTATAATCTCACGTTAATTTTCCTAATAAAGTAAATATTTCTACGAGTTAAATCATAATGTCATTTTATTTCTCATGGTTTTTAGCACGGGTATCGGTATTAGTATTAACGTTTGCGTTTTCTCTCTCTCTCTCTCTCTCTCTCTCTATCTATCTTTCTTTCTATCTGTCTCTCTTTTATTCTCCCGTGGAAGACCATCGCTAAAGAGCTGCGGTGGTTTCGCGGTTGCGAAACGTTTAATGATACGAGATAATTAATTCACAAAACGTTCAATATAAAGCATGTTTCTACAATGGTGGAGAAAGAACAGGAGGAGGAGGAGGAGGAGGAGAAGGGGGAAGAGGAGATATTAAATAACATTATGAAAATCAACGTAACCGCACCATAATTAAAGTCTTTTGGTTAATGGTCGTTCACGTGCAAAAGAGAGTGAGAGAGAGAGAGAGAGAGAGAGATTGACCAATAATGGCAGCAACATGCTTGGTCAACGTAAATTGCAAAATTATTGGGAAAATAAAAAAGAAAAAAGAAAATCAACGTACAAGTCGGGAAGAAAAAAAAAACCAAGAAAAGGTTAGATAGGGTAGAAGGAGTAAAACAAAATATATCGCGTAGCATTAATTTTGCGTGAAAAAATGTTTATCGAAAAATATCGAGTAGGTTTGGATTTTTTGTTTTTTACTTAAAACAATTCCCATTGACCTAAACGGCGAGCTATAGGAAAATCTATCCGATAATCGAACAAATCGAATTTCGATTTCCGTCTCTCTCTCTCTCTCTCTCTCTCTCTGGCTTATTACGAAAAAGCTACACCCCTTCTCCACCCTGTCCCCATACTCTGCTAGAATTTTCTTTCCTATCGTCAAATCGTGCGGTTACTTTCCTTGTTCTCAACAAGAAGAAAAAAATAAAAAGGAAAACCTTTTCTTACCCTTATTCTATGTTCTCCGTGTAAAGGATAAAAAAACAAAAAAAAAAAAAAGAAAGAACGTATCCGTGCTAAACGAGCGGAACGTAATTTCGGTGGTGGTGGTGTAAACGATTGGTCTCCCCGATAGAGATTGGAAATAAGATCGAACATTTTTTTCATTTTTTTTTTTTTTTACAAGTACTGTGACGTAGAGAAAAGAAGAAGAAGAAGAAGCAAAAAAAAAAAATAGAAATGAATACGAAGAGAGAGAGAGAGAGAAAAAGAGGAAGAAAAAAACGTAGAAAATATCGTTCAAAGTATACGTGATAAGTATCGTATGAGACGTTAGTTATACAACGTGTGAATTACATTGTGCTCGTGAAACACTTCGTGAAACTCAAAAAACTTGTATTGTTCCTTCGATGAAAAGTCTACCCGAGAGAACGGAAATTTACTTTAAGGATGTTTCAACATAACACAACACAACGCAACCATTGCATCTCTTTCTTTGCGTATATGTGTGTGTATATATGTACGATAGCGTACATTTACTTATACAAGTGTATAGAATATATATGCA
Source organism: Polistes canadensis (assembly GCF_001313835.1). Classification (NCBI taxonomy): domain Eukaryota; kingdom Metazoa; phylum Arthropoda; class Insecta; order Hymenoptera; family Vespidae; genus Polistes; species Polistes canadensis. The sequence continues at coordinate 202,453 of NW_014569665.1, read as the reverse complement.
CACATCGGCTTGAAACGAAATAGTCTCTTTCGCGACACGTTGTTGTTTATGCAAGCGAAGCGAAGCGAAGACTGCAAGATAGTTTGAGAAAAGTTTCCGATCCGTATAAGTTGCATCTCATGTTTCACTTAAGTTCGCGATACTTAGCGTACTATACACTATAGTTCTCTTTCCCCATATATACGACGCCGTTACGTCGTCCCATCAACTTTTCAAACCAATTCGTAAACCGAGAGCCGCTTTTAAAACTAAAGAAGAAAGAGTATTACCTTTTAGAAGAAGTACCTATCCCCCCCCTACCCCCCCC
>NW_014569665.1:195405-202121 GCF_001313835.1 Polistes canadensis | reverse complement strand
CCCACCGACGCGTCTCTATTTATTTTCTCTTGCTTTCTTTTTTTATTCTCTTTCAAATACAAAAAAAAGGAATTATTTAATCTTACTCGAATCATCTCTTTCCCCCGTTTTCTTTTCTTTTCTTTTCTTTTCTTTTTTATTTCTTTTCTATTCTATTCTTTTGATTCGTATCGAAAGATTTGTAACGTTCGATTGAATTCAATCGAATTGCATTTTTCAATAACGAGATCAACAAATTAATTATGAGATTAATGAAATTTTTTAAATGAGATACTTAAGAAATAATGCTCATCGAATTCTTTTATTATCTACAAATTATTAATAAATATATTATAATACACTGTTAGAATATATATATATATATTTGAAGTATCGTTTGGTTGAATGTAATTGTCAATGATGGAGATTTGATAATATTCATTAATTATTCTCCATTGGTGAAGAGAATTATTCGTTAAATCTTGTCTATACCTCTCTTCGATTCCTTTACTCGACCGAGTATAATCGATATATACCAGCAACCGTAACTCTCGTTACGCAGAAGTAGACCTTATCATTAATCACGCAGCACTATTAATCGTTCTTAAGTAGAACGGCATTCGAGTGCAAGATGGTGGTGGCTGTCTGCCTGCCTGCCTGCCCTTGCTCTTTTCAAAGGAACGAAAGCCACCCTTTGAACAAACTCGAACGTTCGGTTCAATTCGGTTCGAAATCTGGTCCTGTCTCAAGGACCAGGCTCATAGAATTCATCCTTGGCTGCTATTTATCCGTCACATCCTTTACTTTATCGTACATCGATTCAATTTCATTTCAGAACCTTACCTTGTAAACCTTTTTCAACACACCATATTTCTTTCTCTTTTTATTCGCAAAATAATGACAAATTGTTTTTGTATCATTTTCTTCATTTTCGTTTGAGGATGTTTCAGAGATACTTTGAAATGATCCCTCTACCCTTTTTTTTTTGGTACTTGAAATTAGAAATCTGATATTATTCTTTTAAACAAAAGATACTTTTTTAATCTATCTCAATGGTTTCTATTTAGTTGATAAATTTTATCACGTTTTGAAAAAAATATATTCTAGAATAATGATAATTTCTTAATTGTTGAATATTAAATTTATCGGATATGAACCCATAAAATGATTTTTCCATTAGAGTCGCTGATAAATTTAAAGGCTCTTGCGAAGAAAATTTTTATTGGAATTATACAAAATTAAGAGGATTTAATATGACTAGTAGTAGAAGTCGTGCATTAATGTACGAAATATCGAACTAGGACAAAAGGACGAGTGTAATTTTTAATCGCGTAACAAATTAAAACCCATAAAGAAGAAATCTTAGGAATCAATTATTCAACACATCTATGATTTTTTCACCTTCCGAACATTGTTAAATATATTCACATTATTTTGTGTATTGTAACAGAAAAAATTCACGTCGCATTGTCGAAAGGATTTTCAGTTTTGTCCGAAAGTTTTTATTTTAAAAATTTTTTTATTTCAAAAATTTCCCTTCCGAGTTTTATTCGTTAATTTCGTTCATTCGTAAGGACAAATTTTCAAAATCTTTGCAAACTACACGCGAGAGAAAAATCTTTCTCCACCGATGCACTTCACCTCGGATTAAACGAACAAAAACTTTAAACGAAACTCCCACGCAGTGGGATATCGCCAAGTTGCGTTCTAGGTTTTCCTAGACGCGTTTATTATGGTGTTTGCGACAGTGAAAAAAACTACGACATTTCTTACATTTTATTTCCGTACCCACCTCCCACCCACCCTCCCGCCCCGTACTTTATACGACCAAAAAATTTTTAATAGTTACTTCAATCAGGAAACACACAATGTAATTTTAAAATATTCATCGTAAATATATTTGTGCAGATAGAATAAATCCCACCCCCCCCCTGCCGTTCCTTCCGCTCGTTCCCCTCTCCCCGACGACCCTTTTTTTTCCACGTTACAAATCTAATATTCGTAATTTACAATTCCCCGACGACTCTACCAATGATCGTGATGTTATTACCAAAACCAGTTTTGAATTATTGAACAAGTTTAATCCAGTGTAATGATTTGAATAGTTAATACCGTAATGGTCTGTACTAGCCGAGAATACCGGTCCCGTAGCCTTGGGGTCATAACTATTAAAAATATAAAACAAATGTAAATGGCCTTAAAAACCCGTGGACAACAATCAATACGAGAAAATGATTACTTTTATTATGCATTTCGTTCAGATTAAAAGTACGCAAACATTTCGTCGCGTTTCTTTAACGAAATATTTAAGTAAACTTTGTACATGTATATGTACCATTTATTGGGATAAAATTTTTCGTAAAAATCCGAACCGAATTTTTGAATTCGTCTTGTTTTTTATTTTTTTTTGTTTATGATCAAAATGCGAAATTTTGTAGCAACCCATCGGTTCAGTTACGATTGATTTCTTGTCAACAATATTCCATCAAAGATCTGTTCATGGTGTAAGAGTCGAAGTAAGGTATATCACTTGTTGTAAGTTTCATCGGTTTACTCTTGCTAGTTTCGAACGACTTTGGTGGTTTAGCCAAGTTTAGAAAGTTCTAGTCGTTGTTCCATCTTTGAACACTCACCTTAACGTCACGTCGTCAATTTACAACAAGGTGAGACGACGTGTTCGTGATTGTTCTCCTTGACAATCCTCGTTTTCTCGAAAATTAGCCACATTATGCTGCTGCTGCTACTAACCCTCTACCCCATTCACCCCATCCACCCCGCCCCCCAAATTGGACCCTCGTAGAAATGCGACCGATTATTATATTGCGACAGATTCGATGGAACGTTTTAAGTACGAGCTAGGGGAAAATTTCCAACCGTTTAAAACCCGGGTAAAGGAACTTGGAGAATTTCAATGCTCAAACTTACGAACTGGCTGGTGATATCTTTAAACTCAAGAGTTTTCTTACCTTCTATCTCTCATCCATTTCTTCTTCTTCTTCTTCTTACAACGAGGTTCAAAGATTTTACACAATTATTTTAATTGATTACAATATTTAATCATTAAAAACATTTTCGTGTGATAATTAATAACATTTGTAAAATAAGTAAACGATAATGAGAATTTATTTTCCTTTGACAAATGAATAATTTTGTTGCTTCAAAACCTCAAAGAAGAAGAATAAGAAGAATAAGAAGAAGAATAAGAAGAAGAATAAGAAGAAGAAGAATAAGAAAGGAACGATTGTTAAATCGAGTAAAGTCAACTAGAAATCCTGTGGTATATATACTCTACTATATTTAAATATATATACACGTATATACGTAAACACACGTTATATGCATTCGGTTATATTCAGCATATACAAAGGAAGAAACATATTCAGCGCATACGTAAGATATTCGTAAACCTACTTGCCCGTGGCTCGACTTTAATCTTGCTTTTTGTGGGCGACATCATCGTGCGCCAACTTGCACTACGAGATATTATTCGACTACTGTTTCTTGCAGTTCTTGGTTACGAGTACGAAGTTTACATTGAATGCATTTGAGATGATAAGTAGTAGTAGTAGTACACGGGAAACGAACTACGAAGAGTACGGGGTTTTGCATGGAAGGGGAAACAAAAAAAAAACAACTTCTCATTCCTTTTTTTTTACTCTTAACCTTTTTCTTACCTTTCCATCCAATATTTTTATAATATTATACCTTTTCTTTTTTTCTTATATTCATATAAAACAACCAAAAGTTATTACTTTACCTGAAAAAATAAAAGAAAATAACCTTACGCGAATTTTTATCTCGTTGGTTATTTTTTTCAAATGGGAACAAGAAAATATATTTTCTCTAATTTTTCCTTTACTCGCATATTATTATTATTATTATTATTATTATTATTATTATTATTATTATTATTATTATCGATCGATTTTAAACTTGACTTTGAGCTTATTTACATAAACCCCGCTGGATCTTTTAGTTGGAAGCACTTGTACTTGCACTTGCACTTGCACTTGCACTTGCACAGTGTGTGTGTGTGTTGTCTACGAGAACCTGTTTAAAATCCTGAACGAATGAACGAACGAACGAACGAGGTTCCTTAACGATCTACCGACTTCATTTTAACGACGACAACGATGAAGACTAACAGAGTGTAGTGATGGTGTGGTAGTTGTGGTAGTGGTGGTAACGGCCTAAGAGCTTTTATCGAAGGCTGGACGGTAGGAATCATTAAGTTCGCACCCAAGAGGTGGAACGTGTTATCGAAAGAAAAATGTTCTTTAAGGAGATAGAAAAGTCGCTCGATCGACTAAATTTAACGAGCTTTTTCTTTCTCTCTCTCTCTCTCTTTATATATATATATATATATATAATTTCAATCTAAAAAATGTATGTCAGATTTATGAACGAGTGCAAATATAAATGGTAGGAAGCATTAAATCTCCTGTAAATTGATCACCGAGTGGTCTCAGATGGCCTCACCAAAGATAAAAAAGCATTTTTCATTGCCGGTTAAGTGCCGAATATGATAGAAAAAGAGAAAGAAAAACAGAACGTAAGAAACGTAGAAACTCTTTTTTTTTTTTCTCGCGGTTAGCCTTTAGCCTTTCAAACATTCCATCCTTTAGCAGCTTTTCCTTGACGCGTTCCCTAAAGAGAGAAAGAGAGGGATAAGGTTCCCAGGAGGAAGTCGGGTGACGTTGAAAATGGTGTGCCAGAGGTCGAGCTTGTTCGAGGAATGCTAAGTGGAAGGGAACCTTACCCCCTACCCTTTCCCATCCCTTGGAACGCGAACTGCTTTAATTTAAAGTTGCGTACAGGATTTGGGACTTTTACTTTTCCACTTTGGAAGCCCGCTCCCACCACCCCCATCTACCACCATCCTGTATCGTAACGTACCGTACCGTACCGTAACTAGGGAAAACCGGTTGGAAAAAGGAAAAGACGCTTATCGTCGCTCGACCGGCTCATTACGCTTCGTCCTTTCGAATTAACGTCCTCGGCAGGTTCCAACTCACCTAACGGCTAAACCGTTCACGAGTTTCCTATAACAGCTTCGATCGGTTTGCCAAAGCACCCCCTACCAACCATCTACCGAGTCCTTCGATATCCTTCGACGTTAAATACTTACGACCCGTTTAAGTCTCTTCCTCTATTCATTTTTTCAACTTTTTTACTTAAACCCAACAAGTTCTTTCCTTTTAAAAATATTCTACTTTACTCTACTCTCTACTTTACTCTCTCTCTCTCTCATTTTCTTTCATTATTTTCGTTTCGTTTCTTTTCTTTATATGATAGTAAAATTTTGTACAAACAATTCGCCTTGATTTTGATCGTGTAACGAACGTTAAATTTATATAATTAGTTATTTCTCTCGTCCAAAATTATCATTCTTAATAAAGTATCACAGGGAACTTGGACATAAAAAGAAGTAGAACTTAATTAAACTAACTTGTTGATTTTGTTTAATTTCTAATATTTTGTCATCGGATCAATAATTAATCGTATAAACAAATATTTTTCTCTCTGTATTCTAAATTTCTATTTTTATTTCTATCCATTATCTTTTCTTGTTTTTTTTTTTTTATTATTTTTTCTTTAAATAAATTCTTTATTTTATTTATCATCACCATCATCATCATCCCCCTTTTTTTCCCCATCATTAAATTTTCTCGTCTATGACGTTGCATTTTAAAACCGAGAACAACAACGAATCTTCTCCTCTCTCTCTCTCTCTCATACTCTCTTTCACTCACTCATACTAACACTCATTCAAACGTTCGTAAATTTGCGGGCGGATACGCAACGGAAAAATAAATCGCGTAAACGGAAAACACTTTGTGGCCGGGAGTTGAAAAGCAACCGGAAGCTTTGAGTGGACGCACGCTACGTTCGTTGGTTGGTTGGTTGGTTGGTTCGTTGGGTTCGTTCATTCGCCCATCCACTCGACGATCCTGTACAACCATTTGAACATAACAAAGAATAGCACACACAGGAAGAAATACTTTCGCAATCAGTAAAGATACGAAGGAAGTTCTGGATGTTGGCCAGGATTATAAGGAACAGGACTGTAAAGTTTAATTTTTCAAATCCTTACCCACAAGTAGCGTTTTCTATCTCCCTCTCTCGCTCTCGCTCTCTCTAACTTTTTCTTCTTCTTCTTCTTCTTATTCTCTTTTACCTTAACTATTTTCATCTATTTTTATACTCTTACTATCCCTTGTCTCCACCCCTCCCCAAATCCACTGAACTACCTCCACCTTCTCCTTCCCCACTTCCCCTCCCTTATCCTCATCCTGTGACCATCCTTTGGCTGTCCTCTCACTCACTCAACTTCTATACCAAGCATTTTCCACTTTCTTTGTGTTTTTCCATTCTTTTCACGTTTTCTTCCTTTGCCATTCCTAAACTTTTTCCTTTCTTGTACTCTTTCAATCCTGTTATTTCGTCTCTCTCTCTCTTTCTTTCTTTCACGCTGTCTAATTTCTTATCTCTCTTTTTTAAACTCGTGGCACTAACTTCTTTCTTACTTTTTTTTATAGAATTGATTTATAAAAAAGAAAAGGAGAATAAGAGGAAACTAGAGATCGCGTTTTATGTTTCTCATCGTTTCTTATTTATTCCATTTTTTTTCCATGGAGGGGAAAAAGAAATATTTATAGTAAAATAATTATTGTTCGATATGACACAGGAGTAATCTTTTTCAATTAGGTGTTGATCTCATAATAATAATAACTCGT
>NW_014569665.1:187443-195035 GCF_001313835.1 Polistes canadensis | reverse complement strand
CGAATTTTTGTTTTCATTAAATAAAAATATACTTATAAGCAAACCGATAAAAAATAAGAATAGAATTATTTTCCAATTATATTAAAAAAAAAAACGCGTATAAAAGTATCTTCGAGACATATTCGTCTTGAAATAAAATTATAAAATCGGACAAAAATATTCTCGTAACCAATCCTATCCAAAAAAAAAAAACAATAAGAAAATACATAATATTTTTGCATTTCCTGCCTTGTTAAAAGTTCGTATCGATTTTCACGAAAGTCTACAAAGGTATATCTTCCAATTTTTCTCTTATTAAAATAAAAACAAACAAAAAAAAAGAGAACTTTATTATTTTTTGGAAGAAAAACAATCCGCGTATATAAAATTGACACGCGTATGTAATAAACGTGTTTGACAATGATGAACATTTCTCGTAGGAATGTAGATTTCACGATAGAACGAAGCTTTCTCATATATTCGAGAGAAAATCGATTTAGAGTTATCGTTTACGTAGATGAGAGAGGAAATAGAGACAGATAGACAGACAGACAGACAGACATAGAAAAAGAGAGAGAGAGAGAGAGAGAAATTCGTTGTTAAGGGGGAAAGTGCGTGCCGTAGACATGGACAAATATTCTATGGCGCCGTGAGGGTGAGTTGGAAACGAGAAGAAAGGAAGACGAATATATACACACACACAAACTTTCATATACCTATTCTATATATATTTATTTGTGTTTATGTGTATATGCATTTAGATTGAGTCAGTAAGCATCGTAGGTTTCACCGATACGCAACGGACCATCGAGTACAATGGTTTGGAACCAGTCCCAATATTATCTTCCATTATGACGCGCATTGAGATCTTCCGGGTAATAAGATCTCCTTTAAAATTTATGACACAAGCATACTACTCGTTGCATCCCTTCCCTCTCTTCAACCCCCTTTTTTCTCTCTCTCTCTCTCTTTTTCTTCAACCCTCAAATAGTCGTCGTTATGTTGTTGTGCACAAGAAAATCTTACGATTTATCAGATATTTTCTTTTGTTTCTACACTATTCCCTTTTCTATTTCATTCTTTACTCTCTCTCTCTCTCTTTCGCGTAATGTTTTCTCTCGGTGGGTTAGTTCGACGAAATATGTTACGTTTGATGACATTTGTTATCTTAAAAAACAAATAAACTAACACAACACAACACAACATAACACAAGCTGGCAAGGAAGCAAGCGGATCAAATGCAAAGGAAGTTGCAGAAATTCTTAAATATTATTCTTTTCATATTTCCAATATTTTACTTTTTCGGAATACTTTGACAAAGTATAAGAAGAAAAATATAAGTAAAGTATGTTTTACGAGAGCTTAAACATTAAGGAGACTTTTATTCTTCTCTTACTCTCCTATTCTTCTTCTACTTCTTTCACACACTCTCACCAGTATTGTTTGACTAAAGAAAAAAATTATATATATGTATATCTTTTTTTTTTGCCTGTAGAAATAAAGTTGACTCGATAAAAGATAGGTGGAAACAATATAGCAATAAACATAAAATAATAAACATATTAATATATAAATAATAAAAATATCGATCGTTCCTATTTATTATATTCCAAAAATCATCATCAGTTTTACTATTAGAGATATAAATTGTTTTATTTTAAATTTAATTTTTTAATTGATTAATTATAAATTAATATATTTAATGAAAAATTGATTAGAATTAAAAAATATTCTTTTATTATATATTATAAGAATTTTTATGTTTTTATTGTGAATAATTTTTTTATTTAATAAGTTAAATTTAATGGTAGAATTTATTTTAATGACTTTTTATTCTATATGTTTAGAATTTTTAATTTATTTAGATTGAATTAGTTTAATATTTTTAAATTTAGTTATAATAATTTCTAGTTTTGTTTTAATATATATAGATTAATATATATAGAAAGCGATGTAAATATTAAACGTTTTTTTATTTTAGTTTTAATGTTTGTTTTAAGTATAATTTTGTTGATTATTTGCCCAAATTTTATAGGTTTATTATTAGGGTGAGATGGGTTGGGGTTAACCTCTTATTGTTTAATTATTTATTATCAAAATTGAAAATCTTATAATTCTGGTATAATTGCAGTTTTAATAAATCGGGTTGGTGATGTTGGGATTATAATAATTATTAGATTATATGTAATTCTTGGGTTCATGTGTAATGGTTTATTTTATGATTTAAATTTTTTAATTTTATCATTAYTAATATTATTAAGATCAATCACAAAGAATATATAATATAGTAGCCATTTTTTTAAAAATGGCTACTACGTTGAATAATATCAAATTAAAGTCATGTTCCTTGATCCGTGTCTTGACCCAGTGATCTCTTAAATTATTCCTTCCTTCCTTATTCTTCACAAATAAAAAAACGAATAGATAAAGAAAGAAAAAAAGAAGAAAAAGAAAAAAAAAAAAAGAAAAAGGAAGAAAATGAAACGCCATTAAAGACATCCGCGGTGTTTGACGGGATACCTGACGGAGAATGAGAAAAATAAAGAAAAAAAAGAAAAGGAAGAAACGAAACAAAACGAAAAACAAAAAAACCGAATAGAAGGAAAAAAAGAACGAGCCGTTTGCACGCACTTACTTCAAGGTGAATCCACAGAAAATCCTGTTGCTGGCAAAAGATTCGTCTTCCAATCTGGCGTCTAACGTAAAGAAGAAGAAGAAGAAAGAAAGAAAAGAAATGAGAAAGAAAGAAAGAAAGAAAGAGAGAGAGTAAGAGAAACAAACACACAGAGAAATAGATAAAAAGAGAAAGAAGAAGAAGGGTTTGGTAAAACGATGGGGGKGAAAAAAAAAAAAAGTACGGAAGGAAAGGAAAAAAAAAAGAGAGCTTGAGGGATAGTAGCAGTAGTTGTAGTGGTGGTGGTAGTGGATAGAAAAGAAAAAGAAAGAAAGAAAGTGAGAAAAAAAAAAAGAGAGAGAGAGAAACGCGAAGAAGTAGAAGTGGAGTACGACAAAACCTCAATCCCTTTAATGGAGACAAATCCCCCTCGCGCACACCCTTCCACGAGGTAGTAGCAGACAATTTGTAAGAGTATATCCCACCTAGCCCGAGATATTAGTATCCAGGAACAGAGGTAGCCCCAGCAGCCAATCATCCTCCAACCACCTTCTATATCCTTCTCTTTCTCTTTTACTTTTTCTTTCTCTTTCTCTTTTTTTTTCCATTCCGTTCTAACTACGTTAGTTTTCCTACGTTATCAACTAAAATCCGACTGACTATTATTACTTTATCCCATTTTTTTATCTCTCTTTCTTTTTGTCTCTTTTCATTTTTAATTTATTTTTTTGATTTATTTTAACTTTCTTCCTTATTTACTTATTTACTTATTTTTATTGTCTTTTACTTTTGGATTATATTCGTATGTGAGCATATCCAAAGCATAATCTCAACAACTAAATAATAAAATTAACGAGCAACATCCATCAGGTAGCATAATATCAAACATTAACCACCAGCAACGAGCAACCAGGTGAAAGCAACTTTTTCCTAGCTACTCAATCTTTGTTAAAAGTCTTTCAACCTATGAATTTTTGTCTTTCCCTCTCATCACCTTTCATTCCTAACATTTCTCTTCTTTTTTCTTTTTTTCTTTTTTTTTATTATATTTTCGATATCCATTATATCATACCGAATACATTAATAATATAATAAATCGTGTTGTTAGGATAGTTCTATGAAATTTTATTATTATTCGCGTGCAACAAATATCATTCAATTTAGAAACCCGATGAATGAAAGGGTAGATGTTTTTGATCGAATGCTAATAAAACAAAATGAAATACAATTTTTGGTTTGAAATTATTATAATATAATTATCTTTTTATACGTACGTGTGTGTGTATGTGTTCCATCGTGATAATACGTTTTATTTAAATTCGACAAAAAAAAAGAAATTTAAATGTAATTTTAATTAAGTAGTAAATATTTCGTAATCGAGAAATAAAAAGAACAACGTGAACAGTCATATAACGTAACTTTATTCATTATAAGGGACGATTAATCATAAGTTGAAAGAGTCTAGCGATGAAACGAGTTCTCCTGAGCCTGCCGAGAGATATATGAGCTTTATTAATTCTAACCTCGTTGAGGGAGCGATAAAACGTTAAATACAGCCTTTGCTTAACCGTCCACTTCATCGAAAATGAATGAATTTTATTTCGTAAAAAAGAAGAGGAAAAAAACATAACGAAACCCTAAAATAACCCGTATAATAATGATAAGCAATGATAGAACGATAATAATAATAATAATAATAATAATAATAATAATAATAAACTTTTGAACGATCGAGTGTAAGGGTCTTGTGGATCATCTATCTAATTCTTGGTTGTTACATCATTGTGTTTGACTCAAAATGATAAATTGTTATCCCAGATAGAACGTCGTAAAAAAAAGCTGACACACGCGAAAGAAAAAGAAAAAGGAAAGGAGGAGAATGATCTCTTTAAGTATCCTGATTCTAAACGTTTTGACTTATACAGGATTGTTGAAAAAAAGTACGTTCTATTGTAAATTTTTTAAACAATACTGTTCATTAGGAAACAATCGAGATATAAGCTGAATTATTTGATTTCTTAGTTTACATTTTAAACGATTTAACTCTATGGGGGGTGGAGAGGAGGGTACGATGGGATTAAAAGTGTCCTACCTTTTTGATGCAACGTAATACACGGTGGTGACATTTATAGTTGCATGTGGATAATACTAATATAATTAAACTATTACTTCTTTTTTTCTTTATCATTTTTACATTACTCGAGAAAAAAAAAATATCTTCATTAATAAAAAAATATTATAATTTTTAATATAATTTTTAATTTAAAATGCAATAAATTATTTGAAATTCTGTGCCGTACAAAATTATAAATCAATTGAAAATACGAATGAAATTCTTTTAACGAATTAATAATTGAAGAACAAAAAAAATAGAAAGGAGAGAGAGAGAGAGAGAGAGAGAGAAAACTGTAGGATAGAGAAAGTGAGAAAGTGTATGAGAACATGGGACAGATGGTAAAGGAATTTAGGAGAGTATGGCGTTAATGCTTTAAGGAAAGCAGTCTTTAAAGGTCTCAGTGACGCCTCTAGGGTCCTATAACGTAATGCCATGGTTCGTGGCTGTAAGTCGACTCTAAGTTTGGTCACTGGACAGCTAGTCGATAGTCAAACCTCAAACTTACGTCCTCCTCACGGCATACATACATTCTACTTTGATACTATACTCTGTTATACCTAGCTTCGAGTAGTCAGTTTTCACAATACCCCAGCTAGAATTACTTACTTTCAATCTATACGATGATAATATCAATTACTTCGTTATTATATCATACATATTTTATTTTTAATTTTTAATTCTTATATATATATAAAAAAAAGAGAAGAGAAATCTATTAACTGTTCTGTTAATTTCTATATATTTATAGATTTTGTTTTTTAAATCCTTCAAATCTTCAGTTTTTTAATCCGAAAAAAAGGAATCCGCGTGTTGTTCGCGTAGAAATCAGGATGACAGGATATTTTCATATAATACTCGAGCCAGGTTGATTCCTTCTTCTTCTTCTTCTCCTCGTGGACTACTCAATCATCCCTCTTAATCCTAGAGACTAAGGTCCAAAGGACTAAAGGTAATCATGATAAACTGCTGTCCTAGGGGAATTTGAACTCCGCTTTCTCGAGAGGATATCGAAGTAATTAATTCGTATCCTTTTGCTTTCTTCTTATCGTTCTCTCTCTCACACTCTCTCTCTCTCTCTTTCAAAATAATAAGACTGGTTGACTGGTTGGTGGCTGGATGGTCGACGTTAGACCAACCGAATCACACCCAGACTATACTACTCGAAAATTATTCTTACTCGGACAAGAATTTACGGATTCAATGCTAACGCACATTTCTCCAATTAACGGGGAGGATTATTAATGACGCCAAACTACGTTGGAATATTATCTCGGATTATTATTTAATCCTTACGAACTGCGATCTTTATTTTGAAAAAAAAAGAAAAGATTAAAAAATGATGGGGTCGTTAACGATCCAAAAGAAACAAATAAAATAAAAGATAATCTCGAAGAATAGTTAACAGCGAAATTATGTTCGCGATTAAATTGAAAAATAAATGATGTATATATAATATCTGTTTATAATAATATAATAAATAAAATATATTTAAAATAAATATTTTTAATAATAATAATAATAAATGTTATACAATTGTCCAAGTATATAATACAATTACCGAAACGAAAACGTCGAATCGTGTTTTGCATAAAACTATATAACTACGAATACTGCTATTAATATTTATTACATATTTTTCTTTTCTAAATAAACATTTATCATGCTTATCGTCTACAATAGATCGTCGTCGTCGTCGTCGTCGTCGTCGTCGTCCGTAGGAAATTTTTTATCAAAATGCAATGAGATCGGTTGACCTATCTCTCGTATACTTACACACACACACACACATACGTAACACCTGTGTATACTTTTACGTATACGTTGTACAGTACGTAACCCGGTACATAAAATTATATGACATTAATGCGCGATCCGATATACGAGGTGTGCGTTCCGTAAAAACTGCACCACGCCAACGGAATATTTCCCATAGTGGTTTTACACGAGGTTTTCCCCCTGTTCGATATCATCCCTGCTATCATTTCTCCAACACCTAAAACACCACCATCGACCTTTACATTTTAATACTATGACCCACGCGAATATATTTCCTACGACAAAATTACGTAATTCTGTTCCTTCACCCCTTCTCCCGCCCCCCACACGCACGCACACGCACGCACGCACGCATAACTTTCGTAAAAATCTACCACACCGATGATGATACTAGCGAATATGAAAAATATTACAAAATTAATTTCAATCCTTTTTTTTTTGTTTTTTTTTTTTGTTTTTCGCGATCGAATAATTTCACGATTTTATTTCAATTAATTAACACACATTGTTTTTGTTTCCTAATGCAATTGAATATTATTATTTATCTCGATGAATAATATAATATATTTTATTGTTATAACATTAGAAAATAAGTCGATCAAATGAATGTAAGACTAATGTGCATGAAAATGAAACGAGAAAGTAAAATGCAAGGAAAGAAGTTAAACGAGTGGTGAAAGGGGAAGGAGAAAGGGGACGGGGGAAAAAAAAAAGCTAAAAACAAGTCTTATAATGGTAGCCGTGAGTCTCGAGACGAAAGATCGAACCATTTGTCCGACACTAGGAGGAACGTAAAATAGTCATTGCATAAAAATAGATACTGCTCGTTAAATCGGTAAACGGAGTAGTATAGTGGGTTACTTGAATTATAAAACATCTGATCAGAAAAGATCGTTTAAAAGCTTACATACGTTTTATATAATTATATTTCAATTGAAATCTTCGTTGATTTTGTTATTACACCGAATAAGAAATTGTTTAATACGAACGTATTATAATGCATAAATAAAAAAAAGAATTTTATCTTCCATTAAAAATATTTTTACGAATAAATATAAGTATACTCTCGATAAATAAATCAAAATTATCTCAACAAACATAATATGT
>NW_014569665.1:183498-186833 GCF_001313835.1 Polistes canadensis | reverse complement strand
AAATAAATCAAAATTATCTCAACAAACATAATATGTATTCTTAATAATGATCAAATTTGTGAATTCAAAGAAATTCGTGCAATTTAAAAATAAAAAAAAAAAAGAAACAATCCATCGTGCAGTTTATAAAAATACGTCAAACTCGGGAACCACATTGATTTCACCCTATAATAAAATATTCGACAAAATTTGTTTAGGTAAGATAAGAGAAAGAAACAAAAGTTGGAAGATTCGTCGTCGTCGCGTTAAGTTTAAATTCGTTTGGATATCAGTAGAAAGAGAGTGAGAGAAAGAGAGAAAGAGATACGATCCTAGCAAGGATATTTATATTCCTGGCACCTAACCCCCGTAAATCCCTGGTCGGCAATTAGGGGTGTGCCGGCCTACCAGTCTTGGTCTCGTCTCTCGTTCAACCTTCTACCTCGCGGCGGTCGTTAACGCGAACTATCGTTGCACGACGTGGTACTAACTCGTTCTATGTTCTCTCTCTCTCTCTCTCATACATTCTCTCTCACCTCACACACACACACACACACACATTCACATACTCTGATACTCTCGTTCTCTGGTTCTCTCGTTGATCCCGTTCCCCACTCGTTACACAACGCCTAGTTTTCTCCTCGTCTCTCATACGAGCTCAACCCCCATACCCCTGCAACACCCCCATTCCCACCCCTTCTACCCCACCTCTTTCTCCTTCTCAGTCAGTACTCGTTAACCTCTCCGGTTGCCGCAAAATGTGGCCAAATTACCCAACCCCAATCCGCGGTATACGCACAGTGGCGTAACGTAACGTCAGATTTGTCAGCTGACTCGTACTCTCTCGATAAATGACGCCCCTTGCCTCTCTCTCTCTCTCTGTTACTCTCTCATACTCTCTCAATCCACCCCACACCCCCCCCCCAAACGAATAGCTTTCAGCGTGTTTCGCGTGTTTCTCGTAACACGTGTGTGTAACGAGCAGAATCCTCTCGTCGTCAAAGTTTAAGGGTGTACGAGTGGTGGTGGTGATGGTGGTGGTGGTGATGGTGGTGGTGGTGGTGGTGATACGAAGTGCGAACGAATAAATCAACCCTTACTGGTTTGACTTTATTCTAAGAATTTACGGAAGACATATTAGAGATCGTTCTATTCGTTGGTAAAGAGAATTAAGAAAATCAATCTTTAGAATATTTCTAGATTGCTGATTCTTGTTTTTTTTTTTTTGTAATACAAGTATGTGTAAAAGGTTTGATCAAATGTTGATAATTTTAATTTTATTTCATCTCGGACAATTGGGATCCTTTCGTAATTATAATATTTCAAGTTTTTTAATTAAAATATCAATGTTTGATGAAACTCTGACACGTTTTGTTTAAGATATTGCAAAATTCTGCAATCTCAGATATGGCTACGTCAGGGTTGCGTCAGGGTTGTATTCTTTTCAACGTTGTTTAAATAGTAATTTGATATTCTATAGGATATCAAAATATTATGTTCCATGCTTAAGAAAAACTGGAAGAATTTTTCAATTTCTGACTTTGTCTGAAGGCTCTTTGCATTCATTGTAATGCCGAGGAATTATTAGCAATGATTGATTTCTGGCTTTCACGGTAACATATATATATATGCGATTTAAATTATACTTTTAAGGACTAACACTTTGAAAAAATATTATTCGTGGGAAAGAAACGATACGATACGAAACGAAAACGAAAAAGAAAAAGAAAAAGAAAAAGAAAAAGAAAGAAACGAAAAACGATAAACTTGATAAGGGAAAAATTCGCGATGTAAGAAAACTTTTATCCGTCTCAGCATTCCTTATCATTTTTTATCTTTTTTTCATTCTCTCTGTGTATCTCTATCTCTCTCGTTTCTCTTTTCTTCTCCTTTTTAAAGGGTAAACCAAGAAGCGTCGTTATTCCTCCCGACAAGATAACATTTTTATCTTGATCCGTAACACACACACACACACATACATACATATACTAACGGTATCTTTTCTCCTCACCATTTTCAAATATATCTCTCCTATAGTCCAACACTCTTCGATGGAATTAAAGTATCGCAAACGACTCGTGAAAATGGTGAATCTTTACTGATCCAGTTTTTTTTTATTTCTCTCTTTTGTTTTTTTCTTTCCCCATTGTTCTTTTCAACCGACTTAGTCGAGTTTATCGTTAATCGAAGCGTTAACAATCGAACGATTTAGTTTGGTGATAAGGTTTCTATAGATAAGCCTTATGGTGTTATAAAGTAACGTTAAAGAAAAGAAAAATAGAGAGAGAGAGAAAGAGAGAGAGAGTGAGAAATAGAAGATAAAGAAGAAGAAAGAAAAAGAAAAAACAAGTAAGCTCGTTCCTAAAATACCAACAACGATACTCTATCGAACAATAAAAAAGAACAAGAAAAAGAATAAGTAAAAAAAAAAAAAATATGACATAGACATGGACAACACCATAGATAGTAGTTGGGGCTTCTTCTTTCTTTGCGATATCGATTCCTCGATACGAAGAATATCTTATGTGGCTTTTTATCGGATATCGGCGTGTGATAACATCAACGAGAGCGTAAGAAAAAAAGAACGAATATAAATAGAACTTCCTCTCTCTCTCTCACTCTCACTCTCTCATTTCTCATTCTCTCTCTCTCTCTCTATCTATATAGTATCGGTTAAAGTTTCAATCTTTACCCCTTCCCTCCCCAAACCTTCCCCCTCCCCCGTCAACGTTTTACTCCAGTATACTCTCGAGGAAAAACTAAACTCGAGATGCAACAGCAGCAGCCAGTTTTAGTCCTAGTTCTCCTCTTCTTCTTCTTCTTTTTTTTTTTTCTCATCCAATATTGTGTTCCTCCTTTTCCAAGGATATTTCTAACGGCGGAACCGAGTTGGGTTTTTCGCGGTTGGATTATATACGTTTTCTGTATCCTTTTGACGATTGCTATTTTCCGTCTGGCTTTTACTCTACCGTCAAATCCTTTAGCGATACTACCGATCATAGGAAACGCTTCTCCACCCCTATTTCCCCACCCCTCGTACCACCATCCTGATCCTGATACCCATTCCCTACTCCCCAACTCCTCTATCTCTACTTTGAGTGCGTTTTAAACTCCATCATCGAAAGAGTGAAAAAGAAGGGAAAAGAAAAAGTAAGAGTGAGAGAGAAAGAGAGAGAGAGAGAGAGAGAGAGAGAGAGAAAGAGAAATAGAAGGAAGGAAGGAAGGATGGATTTGCGACAAGCTGCTTTGCTATATACCTCTCTTTGTCTATCGTTCGATATTTCTTCCTCAAACTCAGTCAAAGTTCTTGATACACCCCCTATATATATATATATATATATATATATATATATATA
>NW_014569665.1:179234-183040 GCF_001313835.1 Polistes canadensis | reverse complement strand
GAGTCATACATTTCAATAAATTATAGTATAATTAATCCTAAACAACCTTATCTATAATATAATATAATATAATATAATGTAATATAATATAATATGAGATACCCGCGTCATTATATTTTCTAGATAAATTTACTTCACATGTTTTATCTATCTATCTATCTATCTATCTATCTATCTATCTATAGTTCCTTACTTACTTACTTACTTACTTCTAACGATTTCCTTTCACGAGAAGAAAACTCCTTTCCTTACTAACCACCCCTCCCCTCCTCCCCCCTCCTTCCCTCTTTACCACCCACCCACCAAGTACCAGCCCCATAACTCGAAAACTTGCTGCTAGTTTTCGTCCTATCGTTACGCTTGAACTTTTCCTACCTTTCGTGTTTTAAGATGATCGCAAGCAAGCAAGCAAGCAAGGAAGGAAGCAAGCTTAGAAGCTTAAATCCTTTCCACTAAGCCCCCCTCCTCCTTCCCCTATAATTTTTATACTTCATATCTTTCCCTTCGAACTTCTGTTCCTCGTTAATTAATTAACAAACGTTGTTGTTACAACTCAACGTCGAAAAATTCATCAATCGTTCGATGAATAATATTTTTGCCACCGTAACAAGAAAATTTATTCTCTTTTCTTCAAATAAAATTAATTAATTAATAATAATAATAATAATAATAATAATAATATATGTGATTTCCAACGAGACATACTCGGAATCATCTAATTTTTGTCCCATTCTATTTATTCCATTCTCGTGAATGTGTACAAGTGGGCAGATCACAATGCAGCGCATTTTAAAAAATAAATAAAAGTAAAAAAGGTTGGTGAGAGAAGGGAAAATTATGAAAAAAAAAAATAAAAAAAAGAAAAGAATAGAAAAGAAAAGAAAAAAAAAGGCAGACTAACTTCCTCGTCCTCATTTTCAACAAACCCTCAAAAACCTATTCTACGAGGCTCTTTCTTTCTTTCTTTCATTCTCTCTTTCTTTCTTTCTCTGAGCCCCTTCTGTCAACCGAAAGGTTCAAGTTAACAGCCCTTATGGGCGTTGCGGGTAGCCGTAGTTCGTCAAGTGGCACACTTGTTTATTTACGAGCTACCTTAAGAGCGATTTGTTCTCTCTCTCTTTCTCGAGGATCAGCTATCGTTTTGTCGTGAACTCTTAATATGTGTGTGTGTATGTGTGTGTATTGAAAAAAAAAAAAAAAATAAAAAAAAGGAACATTACTAAATCTTATCGTGAAAGCGTAAAACAAAATTCATTCAACCCTTCCTTGCAATCCTTCCTTTTGTCTTTTTCGTTCCTTCAATTCCTCGATACGTAATTTATTTTTTTTATAATTTTATGATTGTTCTTAAACACTAAATCCGACACTCGCGGTCAGAAATAATCGCATCCTGCAATTTGTAAAAAAATAACAAGAAATAAAATCTATACCGTCGTTCGTTTCTAAATAAAAACAAAATTATTTTATTATATATATATATGTGTGTGTAAAGAAAAAATCATGTCACTCGTATAATACTTTTCTTAAATCAATCGGTTAATTCAATCAATATAACGCTTTTCAATCTTTAGTTAATTGATTAAAATATATCGTGAATATTATAAATAAATCATTTTCATTTGTTATAGAAACGCATTTACGCGTCTTTATTTCTTAGCGTAAATTATCAAAGATTAAAATATCATTACATATATATTCGATAGTCCACGATAAAAAAAGAAAAAAACTAAATATATGCACGTATGAAACGTTAGATGAGATTTCCAACATTAACGAACAAAAATAAATATCATTTAATCAAATAATTAAACGAATTGAAATAAAAAAAAAAAGAAAGAAAAAAACAACAAAATAAAAATATAGACAAATAATTAATAGCAATTGAAGAATTGGTAAACCAATTCGGTAAAATCATAAAGTGGCAAGTTCTATTCCATTATTACCGGCGTCGAACGTATCCGATGGCTCTAATCGTTGCCACATTACGTTTCAAGTATCACAAAATCGTTTCGCTTTGGTTTCAAACGTTGAATTCGTCTATCCCCGTCGGTTCGCAATGGAGTCGTAACAGTAATCGCTGCTGCAGTCTATTATTTCTTCGTCGTAAAAGGCAACACCATAACCGTTATCGCGATCGTCAAATACGTCAAAGCCATAATCGTTATGCGAAAGCAGAATCGGGCTTTAATGCACGACACACAAAATCTCTCTTTCACTTTCTCTCTTTCTCTCTCACACACACACACACACACACACACACTATCATTCTCCCTATTCTATCCTATATGAATGATGAATCTATATAAGCAATATCGTAATCTGGCCAATAACGATCAAATACGAGTGGTAGAAATCGTCATAGATATGGACAATTTTATCGGTAGATTGGTCCAAAATCAAACAAGATAAATCACTCGTTCGTTTGTTCATTCGTTCATTCGTTCATTCGTTTCCCTAATCGCATCAACGTTTCTTCGATCAATTTTCGGACGCAATAAGCTTCGAAATATTATCATTGTCCAAACGTTCTTCGTGAAATTAACATATCTCAATAATGAATTAATTACCTAACTGCTATCAAAATGTTGTTAAATAACGATTATAATACTGATTATTATACTATGCTGGAAATATATTAAATCGTTAAAATCATCTATCAATTGTATTGACGCGTAATATAATATATTACACGTAATTATCTGTGCGATATAAAAAGAATATTATGTTACACGAATACTACCACCCACCCACTTCACTCCCCCATCGCATGTTTCTCTCGATTTGACGAATACAAAATATCATTCGTATGTTGTTTTTATATTCTCTTATTTTCTTTTTTTTTTTTTAACAATTTACGATAAAACAATATTTCTTATTACTCGATTTAAAAAATGACAACATCGTAACTCTAATTTCCATATTCTAACCAGCTAGATGATAATTTACATAATAGTACTCGTCATTTTGAAACGCGTAAAATGACATAGGAGTCGCTTTGAAAAAAAAAGAAAAGAAAAGAAAAGAAAAGAACCATGGCGAGGGGGTGATGGGGTGGAATGAAGAAAAAAGAAAATAATTCGCTTGCATTTGTACCGTAGACCGAGTTACGTTGACTCGATTTTGCTTACTTTTCATGGAAGCTCGCTTGATATTCGATTTTAAAAACCTACCATCATCGTAACCACCCTCTCTCCCCCCTCTCCCTCTTCCTCCCTCCCTTGCATTTCGTTTTCCTTCCTTTCTTTGCTTCGCTGACTCGTCTACTCAAACTCAAACTCCCAACGTTGGAGTTGGAATCGGTGGTATAATGCCATTGCTGTTCGTATAGCTTGTAAAATATGGAAAGAAAGAAGGTAGAAGGTAGAAGGTAAAAGGTAGAAGGTGTAAGCGTTTGACAGAGACGGTTGTAATACTAAAATACTTTCTACAATTTTTCTTCGATCTTACAATACTGTGAATGATGTACCAAAGATGTACTCTCGTATTACTTTCGAAGTAAGATACACGTCCGTTCTCATCAACATTCCTCCCAATTTTACTTTTTTTTTTTTCATTTCTTCTTCCGTTTCAAATAAGATTATAAAAATAAAAACGTCGAGTGTTTAATACTTYATAATATTTTTTTCTTACAATTATTTCATTTCAATCAATTCATAATCAATAATACGAAATATCTTTTAATTAATTATGCGAATAGAAATCGTTAAATAAAAAATTGATTAGTCTCGATATTACATTTCAATTCGAAGTATTATTATTTACGTTTGAATGCAATTTATAATTTATAATATATGCAACTTACTGTG
>NW_014569665.1:173379-178136 GCF_001313835.1 Polistes canadensis | reverse complement strand
GCTCGTACGAATTTCATGCACAAAGAATAATATTGTTGGACGTATATTCGATGCACTTTTTTAAATGAAAAAATAAAAAAGAAATATATTGAAACAAACACGACACATTCTTAAAATCTACACAAATGAACACGTTCACATATATATATTTATCACTTTTACAATTTTATAACACGACGTATAAACTTRACTTTTTAATTGAGAATCATCTGGGAACACTCGCTGCAACAACACATTTATAACACTTTCACTGCACTTATATTACGTTATCGTCGTATAATATTAAATACAAAATCACGTATAAACGCGACAAACACGTGTCTGACGTGAACAAACGCGGAACGATAACTGATGATCGTGGTGAACTAATACCGAGGAACAGAGGTTACTGAGTAACCTACGTAAACAATCAATTCGGTTAATCATGCGACGAGCACGTGATACTTAAACGAAAACAAATACGTTCTTATTACTCTCGTAAAAAAGTGTGTAACAACTTTTCTTTCCATTTATTCATTATTTTATATTCATTTACACAACGTATCTATATTTTATATCGAATGAATAAGATTAATTACTTTTTTGTTTCTTTTTTTTTTTATTTGATATATAGAAAATTAATAATAATAATAATAATGAAAGTTTGCGTGAAATTATCTTGGACGTACGATAACGTGCCGTTCTCTTTCACAATTAATGAAGCAATTAAGCTAGTGATTATGTCACAAGTGTCAAAACTACGAGACGAAGGAGGTGTATCAAAGCAGGTAACGTTAATCGTCTACGGTATCGTTAACATCGATTCGTAACACGGGCCGAACTTTATAATTATACATCTACCTTGGTGGGGTTAGTAGAAGCAAGCAAGCAAGCTTCCAGTTTCTACTTACAAATCACAACCCTAAACGAAACTTCCATTCGTTACTCCTGTTAAACTTCTTCGGCGTTTCCAAGGCCCTTATACTAAAAGCAATTAAATCTTTACACAGCCAATGCACTTCATTTTATTCGATTAATACCTGTGCATTGTTAAATTCACCCATACAATACTTATATTATATAAGAATTATCTTAACAACACAACGACAAACGAATGTTAAACGTGTTGACTGAGTTTTTTTTTCGAAATAATCTAATTATATATATTGAAATAAAATATCTTTTTCTTTCTTTTGAAAATAATTCAGAAATGTATGTATACTTTTTTTTAAAGTGATTATTAACACTTATGTAAATCGTATCTTCGTTCAAAATTCCCAATAAAATCTGCTACAATATATAATAAGAAATTTAAACATATTATATAATAATAAAAGATAATCGTACGTATATATTTTTTTTTTTAAATTTAATTATCCAATATATCGTTTGTGCACGCAAGTTTACATATCTTAAATTCGATTTGAAAAACGTGTTCATATAATTATTGCATTAATATATTTTATTAATAATAAAACCATTTAGATATTATCTTCATTAAATAAAACAACAACAATAAAAAATAAGAACGTCAAGATTGGTCTGAAATTTGATAAGAAAAATGTTGGAGAGATTTAATTAAAGTTTAATCGGTAAAAAATTGATTTCAATCAATTAAAGTACTGAAAAACGATCAAATCATCATTTTAACGTCCAAATATTCATAAATTTGTATACCTCAATTAGTAGTTCTAGGGTTAAGGGTAGCAAACTTTGTTTTAGGATCTAATATTACCCAAACAAAATATGCCGTAAAAATACCACGTGCTCGTGTTAGTCAGCCCTTAGAACGTTTCCGCAATTTCTACTGGGTGTCTAACACATCCTTCCCTGGCTAGATCCACCCATCTCTTTCAGATAGAAAGAAATAGAAAGAAAGGGATACACGCAGTTGGTGGAAAGGATAGAAGGGAAAATCCACGAGTAAGTTAAGAAGGGAAAGAGATTGTAAGTGGTCGAAGGCAACCTTTACGAGTTCATGCTTCCTTAACGAGACCAGACTTCGTGCTGCTTCCAAAAAAAAAAAAAAAAAAAAAAAAAAAAAAAAAAAAAAAAAAAAAAAAAAAGAAAAAGCAAATAAAAATAGAAAGAAAAAGAAGAAGGGAAAGGTTTTAGGTAGAGACTGCTGCTTCTTTCGTAAGAACGAAAATAAGGGACGGGACGGTAATGCAGCAGTGAGCCAGGGTGAAATCGGTTGGACAGGATAGGGGTAGGAAGAGAGAAAGAGAGAGAGAGAGAGATGGTGATGGGGGTGGTTATGGGGATGGGGGGACAAGCTATCTCTCCGTAGGACGTAGGATCAGAGACTGGAGAGACAATACAGTCAACAGCAGACGCGGCAAATTGCCCGTTAATAATCCGTGGCTCGAGGGTAGGGGGTGGAGAGGTAGTTGGGGGTGACAGAAGGGTTGCTAGGCCAGAGGCTAAAGGGAGACTACGCTTTCTCTCTCTCTCTCCTTTACCATCTTTCTTTTATTATCTTACTTCTCTCTCTCTTTCTCTCTTTCACTGTCTTTGTTTTTCTCTTTCCTTTTTTTCCTTGACGTTTTTTTGACCGATGAAATATTCCTACCTGATCCGATATAATTGCGATGTCGTGCTCTTGAAAATTTTTCTTCTTTTTTTATTCTTAGATACCTATCCTTCCCCCCTTACCTGTCCCCCTACCATCAACTTCTTCCCCTTTCGAGAAGAATCATATTCAGACCACGAATTTTTGGGATAATAAAAAAAAAAAAGAAAAGAAATAATAATAATAAAAATGATAGGGTGTAATACGCGATAGGAAAATTTGCTCGTTTGGTTTGTTTTTTCTTTTTCTCTCTCTCTCTCTCTCTCTCTCTCTCTCTTTCTTTGTACTCAATCAGGATTATAGATAATTTAATTTTTGTCCCGGCGCCTATGTGAATGAACTTACTTTTTCTGTTTATTTTTTTTTGTTTAGTGTGTGACTTAAGCGAAAAGAAGTTTTGTCTTGTAATCATTATATTCTTCCCCCCCCCCGTTCTCCTCCTCTTTCTTCTACTTCTTCTTCTTCTTCTTCTTTTCATTCTACCATGCGTATAACTTCGCAAATGACTTTTTATCAGTTCTCCAGGTTGCTCGTCAATTTTCGTATATATCAGGGATTTATACGATTCCGTTTTTACGATCGTACCAGCCCCATAAAGGTATTTTCTCGTGGTCGTTGAATTCTAATAGAATTCGAACGATTTTCGTATGTCGCGATATATATATATATATATATATATATATATATATATTCCCCCATATCGTTTAACTTTTTCTATTGTTCCATGATTTTTATTAGAATATAACTGGTTTTTTTTTTTTGTGTATCTTTTTTTTCCTTATATTCCCTGTTATTCGAATAAATAAATTTTTGCCAATTAAAAGTACGAAACAGATAAAGTTTCGCATGACAAATATTACACGTGTTAAATAAAACAACGATAATGATAATGAATGACGATGTAACCATATAGTAAAATTATTCTTTATCATACTTTATCATTAAGAAACATAAAAAGAAAAAAGAAAGAAAAGAAAAGAGAAAGGTGGGAGGGAGAAAAGGAAAGATAAAAAAAGAAAAACGAGTGGGTTGAGAGGGGAACGTGGGGAGGGGGTGGTTGGAAGGAAAGAAGGAAGGTAGGGGGTTAGTAAAGAACTAGACACCAGACATGTAATTAAACTTTACCAGTTAGGTAGCTTCAAGTAGGGATCCACTAAAGTTACACAAAAGTACGTTCTCTTTCGTAAGATGAGAAAGAGTTAGCTGAGGGCATCCCATGAACATTATCAAGGCTACCCACCAGACAACCAGATTAAATTCGATTCGTTAAATCGAAGTTAACGATGTATAATAGAAAAATTATAATGCAAAATTGTTTAATAGGAAATACCATAAGATATTGGGATCTTGGTTTAAAAGTATTATATCCAAAAAAGAAAAGAAAATATGAAATAACATTGTTCCCTTTCCCCGACCCCCCAAAAAGATCTAAAAATCTCAAAGATCACGTGTTCACCAACGTAACAAAAAGAATATAGGGGGTGAGGAGGAAAAAAGTCGATGTAAGAAGCTTCGAAAGGTTGGATAAGACAAAAGGTATGGGGAGTACGTTGGTAGGATGATCGATGGTGGTGGTGTTGGTGCAAAATAAAAGTGGTTGAGGGAATTTGGTCCATCGAAAAAGATCGATTCGGTTACCCGTTAGATAAAACTACTACTATGCGCTCGCGGATAGCCAACGAAATGCGCTTAACGGATTTGACGCACTTACTATCCTTTTCGCGAGTTTACTTTTGTATACCCCCATCTCCCCCTCGGCCCCCATCCCAACTCCCATTCCCACTCCTACTTCCCATAACGGATAGGTGCATAGTAACGACGCCATTCCGTTCGTACCTTGAAAGCGTACAAAAGGGTGCTATGGATAAAGTCCTTCTTCTTCTTCTTCTTCTTCTTCTTCTTCTTTTTCTTCTTTTTTCTCTTCTTCGCGAATACCTTGCTGAGAAAACTTTCAAAGTGGAATAATAGATGGTCTTCGCGTCTCGTTCCTGGTCTTAGAAAAGACTAAAGGACAAAGTCCAAACTGTGCGACAAAGCGATATATTTATCCCTATAAAAGCTGGACCCTTTTATATATTCCTCTTTTTTATATATATATATATATATTTTTATTTTTTTCTTTTCTTATTTTTTAAAAATACTTTTTCTCTCCTATTTGCCACACTTTTCTTTTTTTTCCCCCGATATACTTTTCTAGCCAGTTAAA
>NW_014569665.1:171661-173264 GCF_001313835.1 Polistes canadensis | reverse complement strand
AAATTATATATATATATATATATATATATAAATTGATATATGTTCAAATCGATAATAATAATAATATAATTCGATATTAAAAGATACAAAATTTTTTAATGGAAACGATATTTTTTTTGCATGAGGGTGTCAGATGAATACAAAATGGAAATGGGGAGAATACAATTTAATTTTTTTGATCTTTCTATATCTATACTTTTTCCTTCATACTATTACTACTACACATCCCCCACCCTACCTCCAACTATCCTTTTTTTTTTCTTCCAAAGGTTGTAACCTTTCGAAGCTAGCAAATACGAGTTCCTCTAGCATCCCGTATGCCATGGGGGAAGATTCGAGTAGAGGAGAAGTTTCCTAACTCGCGACCTTCCCCGTTAACTACGAGTTGCGAACTAAAAACTTGTTCCGCGGAATTACCTCGTAAGTCGCAACTACGTGAAGTCGAAAGATAGAGAGTAAGAGAGAAAGAGAGAGAAATAGAGAAATAAAGAGAGAGAGAGAGAGAGAGAGAGTTTGAAGAAATTTTCACGTCTGGTGCATCGCTGTGCTCGAAGCATTATCAAGTCGTTACACTCTACGTACGAACTCACTTCATCCTTTCTGTTTCCCATTCTCGATCGTCAAGTTCGATTCCTTCTTCTTTGAATTATATATTATTCCTCTCTCTCTCTCTCTCTCTTACTCTTCTTCTTCTACTTCTACTTCTACTTCTTCTTTTTGTTAACTCGAAAACATTAGGCGTTCACAGCACGACCGAGAATTCCTAAACTATCTCTCGAAACCAACGAGAAGAAAAGAAAGGTAAGAGAAATATAAAAGAGAGAGAGAGAGAGAGAGAGAGAGAGAGAGAGAGAGACATAGAGAAAAGAAAAGAAAAAAAAAAAAACTAAGTAAAAATATAAAGAAAAAAAGAACAAGTTCTTTACGAACGATAAACTATTCTCTAAAGTTACGATCGATTTACTTCAACTCACCTCACCTCACCTCACCTCACCACACCACACCTCTCGCCACTCTCTCTCTCTCTCTCTCTCTCTTTTCGTAAGTTAAATTACCTGGAAGTGACGACTTAATCGTTTTCCTCTATCGCGACACTCGCCAACACGATATTCAAAGTAAGTTATTCTTTCTGACGTTTATTTTTTTTTAATACTTTTTAAACGAGACTGCACTCGCAAAACACTGTTGATGATTGATAATGAAGTTTTAATTCTTACGTTTTTTAAT
Organism: Polistes canadensis; assembly: GCF_001313835.1. Classification (NCBI taxonomy): domain Eukaryota; kingdom Metazoa; phylum Arthropoda; class Insecta; order Hymenoptera; family Vespidae; genus Polistes; species Polistes canadensis. The sequence continues at coordinate 172,037 of NW_014569665.1, read as the reverse complement.
ATATACGAATATATATTTTTATTTATTTATAACGAACGATTTCATATTTTTGTTACAATTTCTCTCTAATCTGTTTTTTTTTTTTCTAATATTTCGTTTTAAGAGAAATATTTATACCGAAACGTTTCGCAAAGTTTTCGAATCCCTCTTTTCTGATTTTCTCTATAAAAAGAAAAGAAAAGAAAAGAAAAAAAAAGGGAAGAACGGAATTGCATATCGAGGTTGCATTTAAAAGGCATGAATTTAGTTTTTTATTTCTTTTTTTTCTCTCTAAATAAAATTCCTATTTCTATACGTGCAAAAATTGTACGCAGTCGTTTTAAACTTTTAACCCGCCAGTGTAAAGCTATGACGAGGAGGCGGAAGGGGCGGGGGG
>NW_014569665.1:161192-171581 GCF_001313835.1 Polistes canadensis | reverse complement strand
CGGGGGGCGGGGGAGTTCAATCGACCAAAGTAAGGAAAACTTGCGATCAAGAAAATTACAGTAAATGGGTGTTCATGGCGTAAAGTTGTTTCCACTTTTCTGAATTTTCTGACGTTTCTTCGAAGAAATACAGAACCACGCGAGAGATATTTTTCATTCATTCATACACATATAATATATATACATATATATACACATATACAAGAATCACGTATAAAGTTGCATACGTAGGGAAACGTTTAATCAAGTTTACTACCAGTTAAGACAAACGTTTATCTTTAAAGTATCTTTTCTTTTTACTCGAAACTGTATCATCTTATTTATTCGTTTTTTTTTCCTTTTGCTTTTCTTATTTCTATCTTTCCAATTGACTTAAAGACTTCTCTATTTTTTCTCTCTATTATTTTCTATAATTCTTTTTCGTTTGATTTAAACAATACGTATGAAATAACAATTGTCGAATAATGCGAATATATGTTGTAGGATTAAAATAAAATCATATTTATTGCAACGATAAAAGAAATTAATTTATTTGAAGAATCGGTGTAAATGAAAAAAAGAAAAACAAAGAAACATATAAAAATATCTACGAGTTAATATAAATTTTTTTTCGAGTTTTACAAGGTGTTCCTTTTTAATGCTAATACAAAATCGTCTATTTAATATAATATACGAGTATTTCTGTATAAACGTGAATTTATATACACGAACTCGAGAATTACACGCGTTAAACAGCTTGTACATTGTAAATCTGTTAACGGAATAAATGTATCGGTTTAACGTGCGATCGTATATATACTGTTTGATTGTATATTAGTGAAATATATACATATATATACACACACAAACATATATACACATATGTAGATTACCTTCGAATGATATTAAATTACGATTCAATGGCACGATATTGCTAGAAAACGCGTATAGAGTTTACCGCAGTACCTTTGTAATTAATTTAACGAAAAGTTATTCGGGCTAGTTGCATCGCGTTTAAAATGAAATCGAATTAGAATTAATGTCGAACATCGTATCCAAAGATAGAAACGTTTCTTTTCTATTTGAACGTAATAATAAAGTAGATAATAGCATTTGGAATTATTATATGGTGAAATTTCTTCGATTAATATCGTCGAATGGAAAATGATCGAAGGGATGATAAAGGTTTGAATATCGAATTTACATGGTTCGATTCGATAAACGATAAAAATCAAAGGGAATCATCGGTCGAATTATTTTTTCTTTTCTCACACACACACACACGTACACGCACAAGAGAGCATGTTTCTCTCGTATGATTTTTTCCTTTCTTCGTTTCTTTTTTTTTCTCATTAGTATCGAAACGATGGAAGAATAAAAATAATAAAAATGTTTAAATTCGCGTTAATATGCCCGTAATATTAATACGTAATAATATTATAATATAATAGCGACACACACACACACCGTGTCGCGAACAAAATTAAACAAAAAACGAATCTATTGAAAGATATAAAAAAAGAAATGTAAAAGATCGCAACAAATCGTATTTGTTAATATTCCTATGGGAAAAATTTATAAACCTTAATATGATAACGTTACAACTAAACAACTTTAACAACGGAAGACGTTGCAAATATTATATACAAAGCACTGCACTAAAAAACAAAATAAAACCGAACAGTATAATACAGTACAGTACAAAATAGAACACAGAATTTCAACAAAAATGTGTAAAGCTTGCAGTTATGCGAGCAAATACAAATTCGAATATGGTGTTTGTAGACTCATCCTCTCTCTCTCTCTCTCTCTCTTACTCTCTTTTTATCTTCCGTATGCTTACACACATACACACATGCGAAAGAATGAGTGAGAGTTAGAGATAGAGTGGCTGGAGGGCGATGGGTTTCGAATTAACAGCCGAACGAACGAAAGGATACAATGACGTTAATTTGATTCACTTCACAAAGAGCTTTGACTGCTTCGACGTTGGGCTCATGTGCGTTTTACTCTGTCCGTCTGTCTGTCTGTCTGTCTGTATGTCTGTCTGTCTGTCTGACTGACTGTCTGACTGTCTGACTGACTAACTGTCTGCTTCCATGCTTTCCTGTCTCTGCAAGCGCATCATATAGTTGCATTCTCGTCCTGTGTGTCATTCGCGTATTCGCAGAAACATAGCTATTCGCCTGAACGATTATGTGCAAACCAATAACTTCGTCGTTATGAAATTGACCGGTGAAAAGCCCTTCGAAAAATTCCACGGTTCCTCAATTGTGAATCCTCTGAAATTCTGCGAATGAATTCACGAATCTGGGAAAAAAAAAAACAAACAAACAAACAAACACGAGGAAGGAAAAAAATAAATACGACAACAGATAAAAGAATAAAAATTACAAAAAAAAAAAAAAAATAGAAAGGAAAAAATAAATGTAGCGAGAAATATTATTGTCAGTAAATTATTTGAAAACTTCTTTATGGGAATCCGATCGCGAATTTGAATTTTATTAAAATATATATTTATTGTATTCTTAATATGACTTTTAATGAAATTATATCTCTCGCGTTTGTTAAATAATTATGTATATAATTGAATTTAATTATTAATTTATATATTTATTTTGCGAAATGATATTAATTAATATAATGAATGTTAATAATATATCAACGATCGAAGCTTGTACTTTCAATATGATCCGTGGAACTCTCGTCAAACATTTAAATAATTTAAATGACGTGAGAATATCGACAAGTATAAAAGAAAATTTTGAATATCGTGTAATGGCTAATAAAAATATAAAATTAAAATATTATATTATATTTATTCAGTATTTTCTCTCGTCCAAAATTATAATTTTTGATGATATAGGTTCATAGGGAACTTGGACATGAAAAGAAGTAGAACTTAATTTAATTAAGTTGGACGTTTCGTCCCTTTATTGGGACACTTCTTCAGCAACTTAATCTTTAAAGCTCAGTGTCTTTTTTATTTAATTCAACATACATTTCTCTTTATAATATTCCAACACACAATACATCTAAACTTCGTTAATTTGATCGTTATTATTCAAAAACCTCAACAAAACAAAAAAAAAGAAGTCCCAATAAAGGGACGAAACGTCCAACTTAATTAAATTAAGTTTTACTTCTTTTCATGTCCAAGTTCCCTATGAACCTATATCATCAAAAATTATATTATATATTTCATATTATATTATTGGTTTCTCTCTTAAAATACGATTAGATTTTTCTTTCTATCGAGATGTCAACTATAATTTTGATTCGGTCATCTTTGATACTAATACGATATCCAATCAACGTAACGCGAATAAATATTGAAATAAAAATATTAATCTGGTTGTTGATTGTAAAAAATAATTCGTGAAACAATGGGAAATGATTTTCGTGTTAGTTTCTTCCATTTGAAAATATCACGAATATAAAGATAAAGATAAAGATAAGTAAGTAAGTAAGTAAGTACGATGATGTGTGATGGTGGTGAGATGATGGTGGTTGAAACGTAGGGAGTTTAACTATTCAGCAAAGGTAAAATGGAGTCAAGCGGATAGAATTAAAAGAGAGCACGTTGGATTATGTCAAACGAGCGTAAGTAGAAGGAGATCCTTCTCCTTGCGGTAGGATAATCACGAGGATTGGTTCAAAAAAAAATCGTCCCCAGGAATAAGAATAAAGTAGTGTGCGGTTAATCCGATACGGAAATGGTAAAAAACTAACTCGATTGTCGAAATTTAAATAACTATTACAAATCATTTCTTTCCAATTCATTCTACGACCATTCATCTTATTCACCAAACCAATTTTACACGAGAAACCAACAAAAAAATACAACAAATTTAACAAATATAAATAAAACATACAAAAATAGAATAAAAACAAGATTAAAAATGAATATTACAAAATGTCTAATACACATTAAATAAAATCAAACAGTAGAATAAAAAGAAAAAGTATAGAATTACATAAGGATTTAAAAATACAAACATGGATTGTACAAGGATACGAATGAGAGGAAAGACGAAATGAAATGAAGAAGAAAAAGAAATGGAAGAAGTTAAAGAGGAAAAGAGAAAAAAAAAAGAATTTGGAATTACAGAAGGTCAAAGACAGGTAGAATGATCATCGTTTTACCCCCTTACTCTCCCTCTCTCACTCTCTCACTCTCTTTGCTTGGCAAAAAAGCATTCGTGGTACTGGATCATCAAGAGAGGAATCGGCGTAGCGTATTCCCGGTGACTCGTTAGAGAAAGAAGGTCGTTTCCTCTTTCCTTTCCATTGAGAGCAGGAAAGCAAAGTCACGTTCGTCAACCGCAGCAAGCGATTGCTCTTTCCTTTGAGTTCTCTCTCTCTCCCTCTCTTTCTCTTTTTCTTTCTATCTCTTTCGGTCTTATATACTTTTCGTTTCCTCTTATTCGTCGTTCCCACGAAATCTCTTCGTTCGTTCTTCGCCACCAAAAGCATTTACTATCTCTCTCTCTCTCACTCTCTCTTTTCTACCTTCTTTCGTTCCTTTTTTTTCTTTTTATTTATTTATTTTCTCTCTCTCTCTCACACTCACTCCTGTGGCTCATTAATTTAATTAATAACTCTCACCGACGAGCTAAGAAATATATTTCAATATTATTTTTCTTTTTTAACTAAACCCTTTCTTAACTAGATTCACTCAATTTGTTTCTTTCTTTTTTTTTTCCTATAATATTAAAACTAACGAAAGGTATTTTATTTCATTTGTTTTTCTTTTTGTTAAATTAAATTCGAACAGTCCGTTTTTTTATTTCGTAGCATACAACGTGACGCGGTGCAACGTCGTTGATAAATGATAAATAAAATATTCATAGGTAGCGCGCACAGAAAAAATGATATTACTACTTTCAACTCTTTTTCTTGTAATTTTTTTTTAATTTGCAATTGATATTCTTATTCAATTTAATGGAAATATGAAAATCAAACGATGCGATAAACTTAGTCACGTTATTAATATACTTTCAGAAATAAAAAGAGTGAGTGAGAGAGAGAGAGAGAGAGAGAGAGAATACGTTGTTCGAACTATTCGATACTTTAATATAACAATATAAAGAGAATTCGTTAAAATGACTTTTTAACGATGAATAATTCGTCCAATTTTCTTTTTTTTTTCTCTTCTTCTTCTTTCTTTCTTTCCTTCCTTCCTTCTTTCGTTTTTTTTATATCGGATCTTTGCATTTTAACTATTCCTACCGGATACGGTAATAGCATAGTAATTGAAGTGGAAACAGAACGACGCGAGCAGAAGTTTGAAATAAATTTCTCAAGGGATGACTACTCTCCCTTCCTACGTTCCTCCCCCTGCCCCATCACCTTCTCCTCCTCCTCCTCTTCCTTCTCCTCCTCAATATAAGAAGGCATGCGCGCGCACGGGAATGCACTTTTCGATTCGAACTGCACGCATCGTTCGGTTCGATAAAAGTTTTCTAATGTAACACTTGTCTAAACGGAAAATAAAAAAAAAAACAAAAATTTCAATATGAATTATCAATAACAATCGAACACACGTTTATTATTAACGAATAAATTTTGAGAAAAAAAATTCATTTATTGATTATAAAATAATAAAGGAAAATTCAAAAAATATATCAATCCTTATGAATTTGATTGACGGATAGTAATCGATTAGATATTTATTTTTAAACGTTAGAAATTTTATTAACGTTAGTTTTTTTATTAACATTGACGAGACTCGTATTCTCGTAAAATGAAACAAGTAGAAATAAAATCAGCCGATTGCAAGTCGAATGTGTCGTACGGAGAAAGGAAATAATACAGAATAGTGTAGAGAATTGTTCGAGTAATACGAGTAGACAAACAAGAGAAAGAGAAAGAGAGAGAAAGAGAGAGAGAGAGAGAGGACATGCATTAAAAGCGCAATAGCCCACTCTCGTGTTGACTCGGCTCATTGCGAACACTTATGTATCTCATCCTGGAGTAAAGGGAAGCACCAACACTAACAGCACCACCAGTCCCGTACCGTTCTGTGTATTTAACAAATTCACTAGAGAATCCAACCCTCTTCCAGTATTCCATGTTCCGTTCCGTTCCGTTCTGTCCTGTTCTGTTCTATTCTGTTCTGTTTTGTTTTGTTCTGTTTTGTTTCGTTCTCTCTTACACTCTCGCATTTCTCAATCTCACCCTATTTTCCTCGTCCACTTCACAATCGGTTACTAACTTTAGGGGTGCGCAAGCAAACACTTCGTTGCTCCTTTTCGTCGAATCTATTATCGATTTTAAATTTATACCTTTAAGATTTATTCAATTAATTCCTCATTTATAGCAAATAAAAACATTATTCGTCTAATATAAAAAATAATCGAATATAAATATAACAATAATAAATATCAAATATATAATATATAATAAATTCGTGTGCGACAAAGTTGGTTATTAAAATAATGTTTTCGAGATTGAATACCCTAGTCGAAATACAAAAAAAAAAAAATTCATAATTATTATTTATATATTATGATAAAAACTTTTATTTGAGATTTAAACGAATGTTCTTTATTCTTTTTTTTTTTTCGATTCTTTCTCTTTTCATTCTCTTTCATTTCTTTTTGTCTTTTTGAGCTGACTTTTTTTTTCGTAAGGAACACGGCAATTTTTAATTAGACACGACCCAGAACAAAATCCCCTTCCCTTCTTTACGTACGAACGAAAAATTAAATACGTTTTTAAGAGTTAGCATACTACAGTACGAGGAAAATCCTGATTCAACTCTCGGTTATAAGCTTCATTTAACATTTTTCTCTCTTTTTTATATTTCGTTAAAATATTTTCCTTCGGGATAATTTAATACGTTGATATCGTATTATATTTACTTAACCTAATGTTAAAACAAAAAATTCTAAATACGCTTTCGAAGATAATGTCATGCATGGTCTTTTTGCTTTTTTTTTTATTCCAAAAATATAATACGCGTATATATTATTATTATTATTATTATTATTATTCATGTTATCACAATATGTGATCGGACTTACAAACAATTATTTTTTTCTTAACGCGATAATTCTTAAGGAGAACAAAAAAATAAAAAAGAAAAATTGTTGGTCGAGTAGACACTTCATGGATTTTCGAATAGGGGTGAGGAGAGGATAGGAGAGGAGAGGAGGAGGAGAGGGGGATGATAGTAGGTTGCTTTCAATCGTTCGTTTTATTTTCTTCTTCATTAAACGAAAATTTGACTAATTAAAATGGCGAGAAAAATCTCGAGTATAATGAAGCTTCACGAGTGCACTCCTTCTTTACTTACAATGTTCTACTTTGAGAGATAGATCTCAGAAAGGAATGGAATGGAATGGAATGGAATGGAATAGAATGGAAAGGTATGGAAAGAAATAAAGATTCCGTGCGAAATTGAGAATTCTTTTTCATCGATGATGGCACGCCAGTCGAAAGAAACGAAACGAATAATGGGGAAAGGGGAAAGATATATAAAAAGGATAAAAAAAAAATATAAAAAAAAAAAAACGAATCAAAGTTTTTCTTCCGATATTTTATTAAAGATTCTTTTTATATATATCTAAAAATGCGAAATATAAATCGTACCGATGTTTAAGAACACCGATGGAGCGTGTAAAAAAAAATAGAATTATGAAACAATATTTATATAAAAAATATCGTAATAATTGATTTTGATTATTTTTTTTTTTTTATTCTAGATAAAGTAGACAAAAAAATTAAATTATTGTTTCACATTGAGAGGGGAAATATAAAATGTGGAAAAGTAATAAACTAATACGATTGATCAACTAATCCGATGATTAAATGAAAACAAGAAAAGAAACGTACGAAATTAAAAAAAAGAAAAAAAGAAAAAGAAATAGGGGAAAGATAGAAACAAACACAGGAACGGACAAAACTTTTTCAACGAATCATTAACCATCCAACCCTTCACCCTATTTGCCATAAATTCGAACGGTAAAAAAGTATAATAATTCGCCTAAGATGTGATCGTAAAAATACACACACACTATTGTTTCTACATTCGTGGGGTTGTTTTTTTTTGTTGTTGTTTGTTTTCTTAAACTTTCGCGAAGGAAATGGAAAAAAAATTAAAAAACAAAAAGAAGAATAAAAGACAGACAAAAATGGACGGGAAAAATAAACGGTTAGAAAAAGTTAAAAAAAAAAAAGAAAAAAAAATGGTTCAATATCTTTCTCGTTCTTGAGTAATACACCCCCTACTCTCATCCCCTCGCGACTGTCTTTTCTTCGAATCGTTTTTCTTCGTGCGACGAGTCGCGACCTCGTTTGTATAAAAAGACTCGTGGTGAGGGTAAAGGGGTGGAGGGGGTGGTTTGGGGGTGAAAAAAAAAAAAGATGAAGAAGAAGAAGAAGATCCGAGTAGTGTTGGAAATAATCAAAGTTAGTTAGAAGTAGAATAAGAAAAAGAAGAAAAAGAAAAAGAAGAAGAAGAAGTAGTAAAAAAAAAAAAAAAGAAAAAGAAAAAAAAAAAAGAAAAGGATTAAAAATATTTTCCTCCTTGAACGCCTCCAAGTGGAAGTGATTTTATCGAAAGTATGCTTCTCGACTTTAGAGAAAATGAATCACACGAAAGAGACTGAAGAGACGGGGAGGTGGTGGGTAAGTGGGTGGGTTAGAAAGAATGAAGGGGAAAGAAAAGAAATTGAAACGGGAAACAGACGTACGAAAAGAAAATCGAATTAATTTCAGTCAAATATCTTTCGATATAAATTCTTATAATAATTCTCCTATTGTTAAACGTAAATTTCTCGAATTTTTATTACCAATATTTTCTTTTATTATTTCTATACACCTCTCTCTCTCTCTCTCTTTCTCCAACCAACCACCCACCCACCCCTCTTCCGTCTTCCACTATTAAACTTTTATTTCTAAACAGTATAACGCATTTTGATATTTCTGACATTCGTGTTCTTCGTGCAAAAAATTCATTTCGTATGTCAAAAGTTCTTTTCACACAGATATATTTAAATTGTTGTGAGATAAACTGTTGTTCGTGTGTTTTATCGCTTTTTTTTTTTTGTTTTTATTTTAACTGGTCGAAGATAGTTAATAGCTTTTCCTTTCGTTCGCTGTAAAAACTTCATCGGATTTTTATCGAAACCCTTGTCAATCGTTTTAATCGTTCAATGAACGATATACGTGTCCGGTCTGGTTCAGTCTGGTCCGATTCCGGTAACAGGTACTTCTCTTTCTTGGTGATCGATCATTACAGATCGATATTGTTGTTATTATTTTTTAATACAATGAAAAGTATTGCCAAAAATTCTTATCTAGAAAAGATTATCATTTAAATGCATCATTGGGTTCTGGGTTTATCAAGTGCAATGAACGAACGTATTAATTAATTAATTAATTAATTAATTGTTTTGTCGCATTATGTAATAAACAATGAATTGAAATTTATTTTTCAACGTAGTACGAATTGTATTGTAATTTTCATCGTTCAATTTGAAATATATATATATATATATTTTGTAATTTTTATGTAATTATATTAACGCTCCTGCGCAGTGATGAATTCGAGAATAAAATTTAACTGTAATATAAGTAAAGTGCATTAGTGTGCATTAAAATAATTATTAATTAATCGATCCAAGTGTCGTTTAATGTTATCTAAAAGCTCGGAAAATATTTTCGGAGTTACTGTCTTCCTAGAAATTCACTTTCAGACTGGCACGTTATACTCTATCAAAATTCTTTTATTAAAATATTGTTTATATATAATTTTTCGATAATTACCCATGTTCATAACGAGAATAATATTTCTAATAAATAAAATTAAAATATCTTTGTTGTAATATTATATATGACGTTGTCATTTTATTACAATTGAAAGAGATTAATTATTATTATTATTATTTGTAGAATTTGTATAAATATATAATATATATATATATATACACGTGTGAAAAATAATATAAATAAAAAAATATATAGAAGAAGGAAGGAAGAAAGAAAGAAAAATAATATTCCTATACACACACACACACACACACACAAAGTACCATAACCCTTGTTCGAAAAACGATGGTAAATCCCTGTCAGTAACGCCGACAGGACTCCTCGGCTCGTAATTTCCTGCCAGATAACGATTTTCCACTTGAATTATGCACTTTTCGATAGACTCTTCCGAAGTGACGCGAATTCGAAATAAAATGGCACCTTTATCGATCGTTTTCGAAGCGTGCGTCTCCCTTTCCACCCCCCCATCCACCCCTTCCTCCTCCAGTGTCATCCTCGTTGGGCTCGCTCGCGAACCTTCGCAAATTTCTATGAAATTCATTCGTTTCATTTGCATACGCATTAATTATAAGACGTACGGAAATACTCGTAGAAAAATATGATCACGTTTTGTCGTACGCGATGATATATATA
>NW_014569665.1:158810-160692 GCF_001313835.1 Polistes canadensis | reverse complement strand
ACTTTAAATTTTTTACCTCGATCACCTAGTTCACGCGTCAATACATATTATTTTAGAGTCGTACATTATAATAAATTAATTAATCCTAAACAACGTTACTTCGTCACATGTAATCATATACTGAATTCTATCTAGATTAGTGTTTAATAATCTAGGTATTTTATTAGTTTATTTATTTATTTATTTATTTATTTATTGTAATGTTTATATATCTTTTTAACAAGTCATAATTATAAAATAATAAAAAAAAATGTTGTAGTTGCTGAGGAAGTCCCCAGTAAGGGACGAAACGTTCAACAAGATCAAATCAATTTGTTCATCAAAATTTATTAACTGTCTTCAATTTTCCCTTTGAAACACATATATATTTTCGATTACTTTTTGGCGAGTAAATTTTACATACAACCTTATCGTCTAAATTCAAATGTGACGTTTATACGTTTAATGTTAGAAGAATAATTTTCGTATAAATATATTCTAGAATGTTTGATATACTCACATATGTTATAATATAACGAAATGGAATCTATATGTTATACGTAAATGTATATACTCCTGTAATAATATTTACCCTATCTATATATATATATACATATATATACATATTATATATATATATATATATTCTGCATCTCGATGATAGACGAACTAGAGATACGTATATCAAGAGACGTTCAAAGCAAACTGACAGGTGGAATAACAAATTTCTCCATCGAAACATCTGCGCGAATCCTTGTGTGCCATTATACTGAACACACATACCTAACATCCTAGAAGGATGATGATATCCTTGGCAAATGTCTATTATATGACATATGCGTATAAATATTAATTGATTAGATTGAGAAACGATTTGACCTAGATTCTCAACGCATTTCCTTTTCCTTATATCAATCGTTAAATTGCTATTGCACAATTGCATTTCTAAAGATATCTTATAAATTAAGAAACAATTTTTTTCACGTAACATCTGTGTGTTTTCTTGATTTTTTTTTTCGTTCGATAACTTGAATGATCAACGAAAACCGATACTTTTATTAAATGAAACTGATCGTACGTTATGTGGAAGAGGGAGGGAAGGGGCGGGGGGGGGGGTGTCTGGAGGGTGGCGAAGAAAAAGTATAATAATTTTACGTATTATTTAATTCATCAATGTTTTTTTTTTTTTTTTACGTCTCAGTCTCGTAAATGGACAGATATGGGAATACGGATTGATATAATATACGCGTATTTTCGAAATTTATTATTATCCTCTTTGCAAAACAATCTCTCATTAATTTTATTTATATTAATATTTAAAAAAAAAAGAAAAAGAAAGAAATGAAATATACGTATAACAAAAAAAAAAAGAAAAAATAAAAAAAAAAATACGTATAAATCGTACCAATTTACCATTACGCGAAATGATAGAAATGTTATATTATTTAATTTCGTAATATGAAAAAACGCATAAAGTAACGCGCGTAAAATACTTTGAATGTTTTACTACGATTAATTAAATCCTGAAAACGATATCGCATATTTGTCGAAGTATTCGGTTATCCGTATAAAATATAACTACGGTTCTTTCTCATACGAACGAACGAACTAAAATGAACGAACGAATGAACGAACGAACGAACGAATAGCGACGTTGAAAAGAGGAACGTAAAAGAACGGTGGGGGGGGGGGAATGGGAAGGGGGAGGAAAAAAATATCAAGAACGATAAATATACGAACGAACAAACGAAATAGAAATATGGGAAGTGAACGAACAAATATGTAAAAAGACGAGATAAATAACATCGATGTAAATAATTGCAACTGCTATTGCGACGAGCTACGAAATGAAAATGAATATTATAATATACCTTTTGACTCTCTCTCTCTCTCTCTCTCTCTC
>NW_014569665.1:156620-158294 GCF_001313835.1 Polistes canadensis | reverse complement strand
ATATATATATATTAACTTTATATATATATAGTAAACTAGCCACCTGTTTCTAGTCCCTTCTGGCGTTGACATCGACAGATCCGCTTATTATAGCACGCAGTCAATCATCCTAGTCCCAGCAGGAGATCGTCTTAACGGGCCGACGAAGCTACTTATGTTCACATATGTAGAATGTCGAAGGGACCACCGGCTGGTTCCATAGTTGTCGAGACAACCATACTATTACTGGCTTCCATACTGGCTTTGATAGTACTAGCTTCCATATACTAGTTTCTATCTCACACATACACACACACTCTCTCTGTGGCTGCATGCCTCTCGTGTACGCATCCAAATTAATATCGCGGAGATTAGTGGAAGCGCCGACTAACTAACTGGCTGTCGGCAATCTGGATTACCACCATAACAACAGCCAGGTCAACGTTATGGTCTGCTTCGCGATTAATCTCTTCAGAAGTTGGAGAAATTGAAACATTGCTCTCTCTCTCTCTCTCTTTCTCGTGTGATCGTATTCTGCCTAATACTTCCATCCTCATTCTCTTCCATCTACAACATGAAGACCCCCTACCCATACCCCCAATCACCAGCAGCATCACCACCTCCTCCTCTTCCACCTCTTATCCCCGTTCTCATTGTCCTTTGAATCAAAACGACCGCTTTGATAGGATCAACCTTCCAATATGGTCGGTGTAAATCACCAAAAAGGGACAAGAGCAGCAACCAGACTGTGATCCTACCAGACCCCCCCCCCCACCCACTTTCGATGGATTTATACCCCAGACGATATTTTTGGAAAAAAAAAACAAAAAACAAAGAAAATAATACTTTCATTCTACTATCCATCGTGGTTTCTTTTCGATCTGGTACTCATCATTAAACGACATTCGTTTTGGATATGTTTGATTTAAAAAATCAATGTGAAATATAAAAGAGAATTAAATTTCGGTGGGAGAATTTTTGTGTATGTTGGTTATCAAAGAGAAATGATTCACAAATTGTATTATTATTTAACAATGGATATTGAATTTTTTTCTTTTTTTTTTTTGTAATACAAACTTCGTCCACATTAATTCTTTCTGATATTAAAAAAAAAGATATGTAAGGCCAATCCAACGAATTGCGTTTACTTTTTCGTGTCTCGCATTCGTAATATTCTGATAAAACAGTTTAGTCGCGATATCATATATATTACGTATATGATGAAAGCTTCGATTTGGAAAAGATTTCGAACGAATAGGTAAAACCCCAAAAGCTTTCTTTATAACAGTTTATTCGATATACAAAATTCGAAAGGAATATTAGAAATGAAAATAAAGTGACGACGAGCCTTTCGAAAATGGGGCTTGAAATAAAACAAGAATGTTTTAAGAAACATGGTTCCCTTGGTTGTTTCTTAGCAAGGATATTATCCAGACCGTAGGAAGCCATCTTTTACGCACGCGGAATATCAATGATGCTGAAAACGGATGGATAAAACTGTATCAAGATACTCTGACTTAGTCCTTTGTGAAATGTGTTTGAAGGATCTCGGTAAATGCAAATATCGTGAGAAAATACCTTGACAAGTATACCCTTCCCCCCACCCCGACGTTTCTTCCTATTCTTATATATCATTCTTATATATATAATAATAGATTATATATATAATATAATAATTATTATATTATTTATTAT
>NW_014569665.1:151562-156201 GCF_001313835.1 Polistes canadensis | reverse complement strand
ATTTATTATATTATTTATTATATTTTGTATATAGAATCACGTGTACAATATTATATATCATTCATTCTCTGAGGAATATATATGCGTGTAAAATATCGCGATAAAAAAATTCGTCATTGTAGGATGAAACAAATCGAATATACAAAAGAAATTTCACAAAGTATGAAATTTGTTGCTGATCTGTTTTCTACGTGCAAGATTACACCTCTTCGTTGGTTGGTATTTGATTGCCTCTGGCGTTACCACGATCTACATTTCTCAACGTGACAAGTAATCAACAAAATTCTTACAATTTTAAGACTGTAATTTACCGTGGAAAGAAAAAAAAACAAATAAAAATAAACATGATACGTTTACTTTCAGCGTATGCAAGAAAATAATCGATGCCAGAAATGTGTGTTTGTTTTCTTAACTTTTTGTTCTACTGCATTCAAATATTATGTTAAAGATAATAAATCATTTGCAAGTTTATTTTTCAAGTATCCTATACGTGATTGCAATTTTTTTTTGACAATCACGTGTCAAAAATAATTTCTAAATCAATTTTATAATTAACACCACCCTCTTTTGTAAAACTGTTGTAAATCGAAACAACCAAAATGAATAAGTTTCATCAAACTACAATATTATTTTACAATTGTTATTCTTATTTACAGTTTAATCTTGTTTTAAAATTAATGATTACTTTTATATATTTATATATATTATTATTATTATTAAAATATAAAAGAGAAAAACTAAAATAGAAAGCATTCGTTTTAGATTAAACTTATGGGCCCTTTGCAAAGCTTTTACACTTAAGTGGTTGAATGATTTCTCTAAATACACACGTTCACAAAAGCTTATATAACCAAACACGAAGAAAAAGAAAAAGAAAGAGAGAAAGAGAGAGAAAGGTTGATATCTCGAAGAGAAAGACGCTCGTTTCGAGTTTGCTCTCGCATCGGTTCTCTTTGGCATGCCTTGAAAACACTCGAAATCAGTGAATGTATGTATACGTGTGTTTATATGTGTATATGTGTATATGTGTATCAGTCGGTCCCGATTTCGCAGACGGATCTCATCGTCTCGCATGGACGACGAGGTATTCCGAGGATTGGCACGGGATAGCAATCTCGGTTTTATCACGAAAATCTTCTCCTCCTACTCTTTATCGACATACCAAATAAACACACACACACACACATATATATAATACTCTTGTTTTTTATTTTTATCTTTTTTATTTGACTCTATTAATAGTCTACCATATTTTGTGCTTTTTCGGATGTGAGAACGTTCTACTTCTCGTTAACGTTTTATCTTTTTCTTTTCTTCAAAAATCAAATAAGAATATTTATTTCTAAATATAGTAAAATGATTGCATGAAAGGATAAAAAAGAAAAAAGAAAGATATGTGGGATAACTCGAGACTTTTACACATATTTTGAAATAATAATTATAAATATGATTTATTTTCGAATGTGAATGTATATGTGAAAAATATTAAAAAAAAATACAAGACGTTCGTTCGTTAAACTTAAACTTAAAAAGCCGCGCGTATTAGCGTATATTAACGATACGATTATAGTAGATATAAATTGACGTAGAAAAAAAATATATGGAAAGAGAGTGAGGGTGAGAAAGATTGAAGAGAAAAAGGGTGGGGAGGTAGGGGGTACGGTTATTATTGATCGGAATGAAGAAAAATAAACGTGACCAATTAATGATCCCCACGATCGATGGGGAAACGCGTGTCAACGCGTGAGCCGACATGCAAATTACTATGGGGGTTTTGGTGGTGATACGTCTCGCCGCTAGACGCGGATAATAAGCACGGGAAAGCGAATGCCGGCGGTATTTATGCAAATTAATGTCGATAATAATGGAACGGGAAGGAGGATGATTTTGTATGACGTTGGTTGGTAGTAGTTGGTGATGGGTGGTGATGGTGGTGGTGGTGGTGAATGACCATTAAAAGTATTCCGACCGACGGGGTGTCAAATAAAAAAGAAAGAAAATAATAAAAAAAAAAAAGGAGGTACACTCGTAGGGAAATATTATCGAATGGAGGATGATGATGGTAATTCGTTAAATACGATTTCGATTTCAATTTTTTGCGAACGATAAACACATCCAGAGAAAAGAATTCAAATTAAATACGTAACGATATTTAAGTATTTTTTGTTTTCTCTCTAATATAAAACTATGGGCCATTAAAAGTTTTCTTTTCAACCTCTTTTATTATATAATCTTTCCATTATTATTATTATTATTATTCTTTTCTTTTCTTTCGTCAAATAAACTTATAAGAATATAATAAGATCTATCATATATACCTCTACATATATATATATATTAACTTTATATATATATAGTAACTTTGAAAATATATTACAGAATTAATCGAAGAAAATTTATAATAACGATTAAACAATAATTTGTCTTATTCTTCGATAAAAATAAATGACCATTTCTAACGTTTGGAAGATCCTTACCTTATCTTTGATCGCAAGTTAGATATCTTAGAATCAATCCATCTTTGTTCTACGCTTAATCAGTGAATTCAGGTTGCTTGATCGGTCAAAGCCTGGTCTCCTGACTACAGGCACGTTACTCGCACGTAGGTACGCGCGAATGGACAAACAAGAGAAACAGTGAGAGAGAGAGAGAGAGAGAGAGAGAGAGATTTCCATGTATATGTGTGTATGTGTATGCATAGTATGCCGCTTGAGAGAGCATATAGATCCAAGAACGGTAGGAAGGAGACAGTCGCGGGATTCTCGTTTGCACCTTGCATCAACGTAACCGGCATCCCACACCGATATCACAGGTCAAATGCCGTGAGAGCAGAACCAACAGATAAGAGACGATGATATAACTCAAGGCTCTTATCTCGCCTTGTTACCGCGGCTATTTTCGCTTGGATGCACGCACCCACTGCATTTTCCTAAGAAAAGCCCAACCCACTATCAAGTTGCTTCATTTAAAGTAACTCAATGTTTGAAATCAATTCGATATACAGATCCGTCTCAACACAATTACGATTATATTATTTATTTTATTTGATGTGTAATTAAATTTGAGGAGGGGGAGAGTTTCTTTTCTTTTTGTTTTTAATAAATAGAACATCTTCTTTTCATAATTTGTCAATTAATCGTTTATCACGTATCAAAAGTAAAATGATTAATAAATGTATTATTACTAAGCATACATTCATAGATTTTTTTTGTTTTTTTGTTTTTTTGTTAAATAATAAAATTGTACTTAGCATATCTATTAATCGTTAAATTTAAAACACGTAATCTAAACAATACTGTATTGTTTTTGTAATAATATATAAGAAACTCTGAACTTTAACGATCGTGTTGCCGAATAAATCCCGAATGAAGAAACGAAACGTTTAATAACATCGAAATATAAAGTTTTCAATTCTTACCCAATCAAACTTTCTTAAAACACATTTATTAATAATGTAATTTGTATTTCGTTTAAATACGATACGATTGATTGATTGATTGATTTTGTTAACAAAATTAGCACAGACATCTTTTAATATACATATATTTCTTTCGAAAGGCAATTTGTCTTCATTTTTGTTATAACCATCCATCCTTCGATTTCGTAATAGTTGCGAGATATAATAATTCACCGATTCAGCATTTGGTTGGATACTTTCGAACGAGAACGTCGAACAATTTTTAACGACGAAGTGCTTTCGCTGGCAATATCGAAAGACAGGATCTCCTGCTGTGTAAACTGTGTCGAACAAGGGAGTTACGAAAAGAAAAGTGTACGAAAAAAGATATGTTACAAAAAGAAAAATAAAGAGAGAGAGAGAGAGAGAGAGAGACAAATATCGTCTAGAAAACTATCGTCCCACGTAGGGACAGATAAATAGAGGTTTATAGGTGTAGTAGAGAAGAAATAGGTACGTGTTGGACATTGAATTTATGGCTCACGATCGACGGTACTCTTTGATAATATCTCCATCGAACGTTACCTCGAAAAAGTGTACACCATTCTGGAACATTCTTATCTCGATCAACAAACTCCCCCTGGAAGCGTCGAAACGTATTTTCACAATTTATGATACAAAACTGGACATAGTTTCTTTTTTTTTCTTTACTTCGTTTCAATGTAATTCGACGACGAAACAAAAAAAACTAACAAATAAATAAAACACATTTGTATTCTAAATTCATACTTTCCAACATACTGTACAAATTTAAATTAAGATAAGACAAAAAACATATTTAATAAATCAGTTATTTTTCTCATCCAAAATTATAATTCTTAATGATAAGATATGCACAGGGAACTTGGACATAAAAAAGAAGTAGAACTTAATTTAACTAAGTTGGACGTTTCGTCCCTTTATTGGGATTTTTTCAGCAACTTAATTTTTACAGTTCAGCTTATTTTTTTCATTGGTTGCTGAAGAAATCCCAATAAAGGGACGAAACGTCCAACTTAGTTAAATTAAGTTCTACTTCTTTTTTATGTCCAAGTTCCCTGTGCATACCTTATCATTAATTAATATATAAGTCTCAAAGGGAATTATAGACGGTTAATAAATCCGATGAACAATTTATTTTGAACTAGTTGTACGTTTCGTCCCTTACTGGGGACTTCATCAGCAACTTGATCATTTACAGTT
>NW_014569665.1:126176-149412 GCF_001313835.1 Polistes canadensis | reverse complement strand
TATTTACCATATTTTCAATACTGAAGATACCTAGACTATTAAACACTAGTCTAGATAGAATCAGTATTTGATTACGTGTGATACGATAAGGTGTTTTAGGATCAAATTGTATTGTAATATGTTAGGTTTTATTGAAATGTATGACTCTGTAAAAAAGATAATATGTATTGACACGTGAACTAAATGATCAAGTTGCTGATGAAGTACGGACGAAACGTACAACTAGTTCAAAATAAATTGTTCATCAGATTTATTAATCGTCTATAATTCCCTTTGAGACTTATATATTAATATATTTTTTCGACAAGAATATTGATAATTAACTTATCATTAATATTTAATAAAATATATAAAAAATATGATTATATATATATATAGTTAAGCTTAAGAAAATCATCGTTAATAATTGAACTCATCCAAAGCAGGCTAGGATTTTGTCTATTACGTGTTATAGTTTGTACAATCGTAAAGGATAGTGACTGAGAATGAGAAAGAGAGAGAGAGAGACATAGAGAATTTCTGCAATTATCGCAACGTGGTTCCTCGTTCGTGGAAAACTAGATCGTTTATGTTTTGATGTGAATGAGAGAATGAAACGTATAGTAGTAGAATCACTAGTAGAGAATGGACAGAGTTAGAACAGCGAGCTGAGAGAACAACCAAAAGCAAGCAGAAAGAGAAAGACAGAAAGATAGAAAGATAGAATGAGAGAAAGAGATAGAGAGAATATCGTGTGCAGAAAAGCAACTACTCGGTAGAGTTCCTGGTTTGTGCCAGAGTATTGGCAACGCCATGCTATTGCAGTTGCTAGCTTCGTTCGTTCATTCGTTGGTTCATTCGTTCGTTCGTTGGTTGGTTGGTTGGATGGTTGGTACTGGTATTGGTGGTAAAGGGCGAAGGGTATACTCGGCTTGCGAGTAACGAGCATTACCTCCGGAGCATGTCCGGGCTAGATTTCCCCATGGACTCTAATCACGCATCGGCATCGAGGTATTAGCCGCAGGCCCATGGGATTCCCCGCGTATTCGTCGATCGGTTGCTACCGAACGACGATACGTTTTCCTCATCCTAGTCGATCCACTATACCCCCATTATCATACCTTTTGCCTTGTTGCTTTTACATTCCTCTCTGACTAACGTTACTTCAATAACAAATGACTATACTCAAGTCTTTTTTTGTTTTTTTTTTTTTGTTTTTTTTTCTTTCTTTACTTCTCCTCATCGCATTTTATTCTATGTTCTTTTTTTTTCAACAACCATCACCTCATTTTATACGAGGTGATTCTATTTTCGTTTCGTTCGTGCGTGTTTTACACACAAAATTTGGCTCGTTTTCATTAAAAAGAGAACAAAAAAACCAATCCAAACAATCAAGGTTCCACGAGTATCCTAGGAAAATAGATGAGAAAAGTAGTAACGGCAAAGAAATGATACCGAAATAGTAAAAAAATAAAAGAAAAAAGAAAAGAAAAAGAAAAGAAAGAAAGAAAAGGAAGCAGAAGCAGCAGTCTCGAAAAGCCGATATAAATTTTCTTCTTCCATTTCTCGCGTTTGGGAAGAAGGACGACTTTATAGATTTCCCAGTGGACTCTAATCACGGATCGGGATCGGGGTGTACTAGCCACAAACCCACGGGATCTACGCGTTGGAAGCACGTGTTCGTTCTACAAACCGATCGTATATCAACGATAATATCTTTTCTCAAAACTTATCGGGCCTTACTTAAAACCATTTCCTTTACGCTTATGCTATAATACACTGATTTTTATTTTCCACGAGATAAACTAATTTATCCGATAAGAATTACTTGCGTATTTCTCTTTCCCCCCCCCCCCGATAAGTGTTTACATTTGTAATATATATATTTAATATATAAGTTTCAAAGGGAATTATTGAATTATTTATTTGAACTAGTTCAAAATAAATTGTTCGTCAGATTTATTAACCGTCTATAATTCCCTTTGAAACTTATATATTAATATATTGTTTGGACAAGAATATTAATAATTAAATATATATTTAATTTTTCAAATCAATTTACGAATACACCTCGAATCAAAAACAAAAGATCCTTTTCAAATCAATTCAACGATTTGACTATATTCTACTGTTACATGTGAAATATGCGCACACGTGGAAGCATCATTTTCACATTTGAAAGTGGAAAATATCGTTCTATCTTTCTCATAGGACAAGTGTTGTAGGTAGTACAGTACGAGTGTGTTTGTGTCATCGAATTCCCAGCTGTTACGTTACACGCACGAATAATTTTCGTCGTTGAAACGAACGACGCGATGGAATTTTGCACAATGGATGCATCGACGACAACAAACTCCTCCTCCTCCTCCTCCTCATCCTTCCCCCCCCCCTTACACCACCCTTCTCTTACATACGTCTTCTCGATTTCCTCTCGTCTTCTTGGTTCGTTTTCTCTTTCACGCACACACACACACTCTCTATCTCTCTCTCTTTCTCTTTCTCTCATTCTATTTCTATTCTCCTCTTCTATTCGCTTGATGTCACTCGAAACGTTTCTAGACGTGGCTCACGTGAAATCGTATATGTATAGGTAAAACATATCTATGTAGATGTAAGCGCGAGCAATGCATAATTCGCGCCGCGAACGACGGGCGTTTCATGCGTCGAGTGTCGTGCAAGTATAATCCGGAGTCCAATTAGCGATAATTACGACGTGAATTGGGAATCCCTAATGGGGACGAGGCCCTGCAACAGGCCACCACCACCACCACCACCATTCCCCATAGTTTCGTTTCGTTACTCGTTCGTTCATTCGTACGTTCTTTCGTTCATTCGTTTGTTCAACCAGACCACCACCGTTCGCTCATTCGTCATCGTGATTTTTCAAAATGATCATCATCATCATCATACACTAGCACGAGATTATATTCGGCTAATGTACACAATCATTGTTTGCTTTTGTTAAACATTTTCTCGATGAAACATTATATTTAACAAAAGTCGTCATTTATGATAATAATTTGATATTATTTCAACGTTTGTAATGAGATTAAACGAGATAATATATGATTTATTGGGGATTTATTATTTTACATTTATTTTGATTTCATTTGATTTGATTTGATTTGATTTTATCTGAACAAACGTTTGGATATACCAAAACTGTCGCTAATTTTGGAAAATTGTTTCAATTATTTTTCTTTTTTTTCTTTACAATGTCCCACGAATTTTGTTCTTTGTTTTATATATCTTAATCCTTCTTTGCATGATGATGGAAATTTCAATGATAATATTTAGTCAACAAAAAAAGGTACTCAAAACGCTTGTACTGTATATTTGTTGTTGCTGGCAACCTTTTAAGCGACTATTGCCTACAACAAAACGCAGTTGTCAAAAAATAGCACTAGGATTTTTTTTTAATATTTTTCCTTTAATCTAGAGCATTAATTACATCACCCTGATATATTTAAAAAAAAAAAGAAAAAATCATGCAAAGAAGGGTTAAGCGTATATTTACAATACGACCAATCAAGTCATGGTCTTGTCAAGATTTCAAAACAAATGATTTATACTAATTATCCATATTTCATTTTCAATTATTCTAAGATATTCACGATGAAAGATGTCTAAATAACTTTGATGACTTAAAACCATTATGATTTTCATCACCCTTACGAGATATGATTTTTGTTTCTTTTTATGAGAAAACGTCCTTTGCTAAAATATATACGAGAAATAAATCGGTATAGCATAGTTTGAAATGAAACATAATTTCAGGACTAACATTTAATCTTCCATAATTAACTTCCGACGCTTCTAGAAATTACAATTCCACAATGTTACACGAAATTGATTTTCGCTTTGTTCGCGATTCCCAGGTCGCCGAAAGCTTTCCTCCGAAGTAACACATGTCACGAGGTAGTCCCTATTACTATTAGTGTTGGTATTGGGTGTAGATGTTGGTGGTAGCGGGCAATGGTTAGTGGGCAGTCAGAAAATACTGGGCAAAGCCCATACGAGAAAATTACACCACCGTCGTCGTGGGCCAACGTGTTCACTCACTCTCACTCTCACTCTCTCTCTCCCCCTCTCTCTCTCTCTCTCTCTGCCTGTCTACTCTAAACTAGTGCTATTCAAACTGTATGCGTGGGAGAAACTCATGGGAATACTGGTGCACACTGTTTCCCGAGGTTAATAATTCGCTTATTAATAATTGATCCCAATTTGCATATAATTACAGTCCCGTAATTATGAAATTGTACGACATTATGAATCGGATCATTGTTATTCTAATAGAACGTTTTCACCTATATAAACGAAAATTCAATTAACAATCTTCTAAGCTTGTCGTAAGTTTAAACCGTTGACAAAGACTCAAAACTAGTCGTTGACGCTTGTATTACCGACGTTATTATTACACGACTGTATAAGGGAATAAACTGCATCGTATAAAATCGTTTTACCTTTAACAACAATTTGAAACCTTTCGAATAAGGAAAAGCAAAGGTCCGAGAATTATTTCAACGATCAATTAACGTTCGTAATCATTTGTTGGAACAGGTAAAAGTTAATTACTAGGAAGGTTCGTTCGTTCATTCGGAGAATAGTTAGCGGATTGCGGCAACTTAAGTTTTCGTGTTTAGATCTAACGATAAAACGGAAAGGAAAGGAAAAGAAATAAAAAGAATGGAAGAGAAAGAAAAAAGAAAAAACAGAAAAAAACAGACGTTAGACGTTCTAATCGCGTTATACGTTGACTACTAGTTCAACACCCGAATGACTGGTGATATCTTCCTTGTGATCTTCGCTTACGTGGCGATCATCAGTCAAGGGAAAGGGATGATGGAAGGTGGTTAAGAGGGGAGAAAGAGTACTACCAGCCCAGCCAGTGTTGGCACCTCGACGAATAGGGTCATTTGTAGACACGAGTATTACAGACGGGTGTTAGGCGAACGGCCAAGAAGCAACCATTGGCTAAGGGAAAGTTCGTTCGATGTGATTTAAGGCTCGTCTATCGGGTGATGATACCTTAAGATTAGTTACTCGCTAGATCATAATTTTACCTGAGTCCACGCGTACTACCAAATTTTCTCTAATTCGTCTCAGTCAATTTCGAACGTTACGAATCATTTCCTCCGACTTGGCCCTTTACTATTAATTTTTCTTTCCTAACCCATTCCCCCCTCCCCCCCCAACCATATCCTAGCGTACCATAAGTAATCAGACTTTCCAAAAGAAAACTTTGATGATGCGATGGAATAAGTTGGTTGAACGATTTGATCGATTGAACAAACTGTAACTTATATGTGGATCTGTGTGTGTATATATGTGTTTCATTGAAAATAACGAAGAAACGTCGATGATAAACGTTTACCAAGTTATAAGCTCGTAATAGTATGGATGAAAGTTATCAAATGGTAAACTCGAAATAAGTCAAGCGAAATTTTGGTGTAAAGATGTATTAATCTGTGATATTCTTATTGGTGTTAGTTTCTAGTCACGTTCGTTCGCAAAACAAGAAATACCAAACCCCTACTCTCTTTCTCCCTTTCTCTCTCTCTATGGGTATAATACTTTATACGTTTTAATAAAGTATTATAGCATCCCCTAAAATCGAACACCCATCGTATATTACCGATCGCAATTACGATATTCGTCGTGAGATCGTACCTACGTCGTTAAATGCGATATTGAATATTGCCATATTGCGTTATCGTTCAAAACAAGGTATGCACGATACACACGCTCTCTCCTCCCCCTCCTCCTGCTCCTGCTCCTCTTCCTACTCCTCCTACTCCTCCTACCTTAATTGCAAACCTTGCCGATGCTTCTATTAAACGTAATCACGTTATAGCACCCTTTAGATGAAGATTAGTGTTTCATTGCAATATCATTATAACGTTCTTCCTGCTTACCTTGAATAGGATTATTAACGGGTTGCTTATGCCAACGACGACGTGGTTGTTGGTCAATTTACCAACAAAAAAAAACAAAACTAAAATCATTAATAAATAAGTATCGTAACGGAAATTGGACATTTAAAAAAGAAACTAGAACTTAGTTTTGATTAATTGAACGTTTAGTTCCTTTATTGGGATTTATTCAGCAACTTAATCTCTAAAGTTCAGCGTCTTTTATTTCATTTGAACAGACATACATTCTTGTAATATATATTACAATGTTTTTAAATTACAATATATTTTTTGAGAGAAACGAGAGAAATAATTAATTGAAAATGAAAATCATTTACCGTACAAAACTAAGATAATATTTAAAAATTAATCATTGGCCGCAATAATTTGTTAATATTTATCGTCAATCATTTTCATCGGTATCGCGATTATAAATAAATTATGATAGTAGGAATTTTTGAGAAAGACTTACAGGGATATGTTGTTTTTCGTGAAAACAAACGAACGGTAATTCAACGATTCGTGGGAATCGTAAGTTTCAACTGGGAATTGTAAAGTTCGTTTTGTTTGATAGAGAAAAAGAGAAATAGAGAGAGAGAGAGAGAGAGAGAATGAGAGGAAGAACAAACATATTGCTTAAGCTTCATGGACTTTCGTGAAAGCATTGCGGGGATTGCTCGGAATGAGAGAATAGTTATGCAGGTAAAACAACTCATTCGTAAACTAAGCGGGGGGGGGGGRGRGGKGGAAACGGGGGGCAGGTTGTAATACCAACGTGCACGCGGCCACTGTTAGCGAACATCTTTTACCATCTCCATTCGCGTGTCTGAAGAGAGTGAAAAGAGGGAAAAGGAGAGATAGGAATTAGTCGAGGATATAAGAGAAAAGTAGAAATGTTAGATAGAACTGTGGAATCATCGAACTTTTGGCAATTCGTAAACTAACGAGCAAATCGGTCGAATTCGTATTGCCATAGTTTGAACATTCGAGTCCTGTAAAAGGGAGTCGTACTCTGCGCGTGCAGATAACTTTTCGATTAAATTTCCTCTATACGGAATCTTTTATTTTTGTCTTTCATTCATTTGAATCTTTTCTTATTTTTCTTCATTTATTTTCGTTTTTATGTTACAGGATGTTGCTTCGTTACATTTTACACGAGAAAAGCGGCTTTGGACGCACAGAATGCATTGCACAACGTAAAGACTTTCAACGGGGTAAGTACACATTGGTATTTCTCTCCTGAAGGATTATTACATTATATAATTCATTCGAACGTAACAGGATCATACGTAATTCGTTTAATGGTCCGTTAGCCGTATGATTGTTCAATATTACGGATATATAGAAGCTAATCGAATAATTGATTGTCACAGTCGTGTTGGCTAGTCGTTAATTAATTATATGATTCGGCTCGATACCTTGAAAAATTCAATTCTCTTTGCTCCAACGGTAAATGAAAAAAAATATATCCACGTGGACTCGTATATATAACGGGTGGAACATTTATAAAACTAGACTATCTTGTGTATCGATGATTAAAAAAAAAAAAAAAACATATATATGTATCCATACACACGAAACAAATACAAAAGTCCAACTTTTCTTTCTATGAATAAAAATAATAAAAATAAAAATAACGTAAGAGATCGTTCAAACACGATATTATTATACGTATCTAACTTAATCAAATCAAATCAAACGTAACACATTTCCATTCCTATCACAGATAAAAATAGATTTATTCAAGTATCCAATTTGTAATGTCTCACCTAGTATATTAATGTAAATGTAGATGATAGAAATACTCGCGTTTGGTTCTCTCCAAATGTTCCCTACCTCCCTCCCTCTACCACCTAACACAACCCACCCACACACCCATCCTCCCTCCCACCGTTCCCACGAAATTCGAACGATATACAGATGTTCTGTAATAGGAGGATGGGGGGGAAACGTTTTGGGTAGAGTAGACGATGAGGCTGGCCGGTGATGTTATCCTCGTTCGATTCGGATCAATGCGGCAAACTCAGCGGCTAAGCCGAACGGAATGTTTACGCGGACAATTATCCCAGTACCGATGATGATTCGCTCGATCGAGTATTGACCGAGTAATGAATATTAATACGGTTGATCGTTCGAATAAATTATTCAAATCGTCGCCGAGGTCGAACCGATCGATCCTTCGACCAATCGGATCTCCCCGATTCTCTTCGTTGAAAACGCTCGTTCACCCTTCCACCCCCCCCCACAACCCGGTTTCTACCATTTCTCTGCGACCAAACACACATTCACCCACCCACCCCTCCCCCTGCCCCTCCTGGTCGACATCACACAGTGTAAATATATCGACCACGTTGTATTGAAAGCACGTTTGCGGTAATCGATCGATTCTACTACGTTTCTTCCCCTTTTTTTACTTCTTTTTTTTTTTTTTTTTTTTTGGCGTAAAACAAGACAAGATTTTTACACCGTAGTGTACAATAATTGAAATGTTCAAATTCCTACGAGACAATTCGTATTAATTTGACTTTTGTTNGTCGACATCACACAGTGTAAATATATCGACCACGTTGTATTGAAAGCACGTTTGCGGTAATCGATCGATTCTACTACGTTTCTTCCCCTTTTTTTTTTTTTTTTTTTTTTTTTTTTTTTGTGGCGTAAAACAAGACAAGATTTTTACACCGTAGTGTACAATAATTGAAATGTTCAAATTCCTACGAGACAATTCGTATTAATTTGACTTTTGTTATCAGTTTGTTAGAGAATAGTATAGAATTATTAATTGATGATTTATGATTTGATGATTTAATAAATGATTAACCGCGAAAATTCGATAGGCCGTTTCTTTTAATTCGAATTAGTGGAGATTCTATTGAAATCTTAGTAACACCGATGATCGTAACGAATAGAACAAAAGTAACTACTTCCATAGGGTAATTACTGGTAACTTTCTAGGTAATTACGTGATGTCATTAGGAACATTTAGCCATGCGGGGATACACAATCACCATTCTCCTCCTCTATCTTTCTTCTTTTAACGTTTATAGCTTAACGTACGAGAATAATTATCATCGTTCCCAAGAACGAACAATCTCCGAGTTTAACTATATAGGATTTTAAAGTGTTCTATAAAAAGACAAAAAAAAGAGGAAGCTCGTTATTCTTACATTATCCATTATTCGTTCAATTTCATTCTGATAATATGACGTTTATAAGTATTGCACATCTCGTTAAATATTATTATTTAAAAAAATAAACTCTAAAACAAAATGATATATATATATATATATAATATAATAATATAATTTTAATAAACATTTTAATTAAATATCATATTTTAATTTATATATAATATAATAATATAATAATACAATTACATAATTTAAAAGAAAGAAAAACACAAAAAATGTGATAATAAAATTTCCAAACTCGTATTTTATATTCATTGAATATTCGATGTTACAATTTTGAATATGTTTCATTGATAAATAAAATTGATTCATAATTGAACGATAATATATATAATATATATAGTAAAAAATACGTATAACCAATCGAGTAGTATTCGCAATGAGTAAAGAAGTTGCTACGTTAGACGTAAGGCGGCGCCACTAACTATACTCTTTCATTCATTCATAAGAATGGGAAACCCCTACGCACGTTTTCATTCTATCGTATCGCATTAATTCTTCCTTTGACAGCATAATATATAAAAGTTTATAATAAAAATAAAATTAAAAAAGAAAAAGATAGGATGAGATATACACATCATGGTTTTATCCACGTTCAGATTTCTTTTTAATTTACTTTCCTTATATATTTCGTAGATTGAATCGATCATGCGAAAAGGAACAAGGGTACCCTAGAGAATTCTTCCCTTCACCATATCCAACCACCATCATCATCATCATTATATATATATATATGATTTATTGATATATTTCTCTTTCCATCTATCTATTTAAACAGACCATTTTCTCTAGAAATTATTAATTAAGTTAATCGACATATATATATATATATCATCGATTGGCCAGAACAGAGGATAACTTTATTCGTTGAATACACATATCAAGGAGTAAGTTTGAACAACGATGTTATAATCGTTAATTGGAATATTGAAAGACAAACACCATATATACAATTGATAGATAGATGTACATTCGCGTATAAATGCATACACAGAAAACACATGCATGGATTCATGCATTCATAGATATACACACGTAATTTATACCAAAAGCGAGTATTTCGTCCCTTTTTTTTTTTTTTTTTGTTTTTTTTTCTATCAAGCTAATTACGTTAGAAGCCTAACTAAGTATAAAGTAGCTTGGATTAAACAAAACTCGAGTACGTCTCGTTCACTAAAAGTGATGGTGGAAAGAAAGGAAAAGAAAAGAAAAGAAAAAAAGAAAAAAAAAGTGAAAAAGGGTAGGTCGCGTGGCATGAAAAAAAAAAAAAAAAAAGATACCACACGAATAAAGACGTGTCAAGATAAAGACTGTTATGCGTGTAAGTTAATTAAGACGAGTTAAACGAAACTACTTTAAACTAACCATCATCATCATCGTTAGGGTTTACCGATTGAGCGCGTATACAGTCAGAAAAAAAGAAAACGAAAGAGAGAGAGAAAGAGAGAGAGAAAGAGAGAGAGAGAGAGATAGAGATAGAGAGAGAGAGAGAGATATTTCGAGACATGGATGATTGTAAGAGAGTAGAATACTCGAGCGATAAATATAAAAAAGAAAAAAAAAAGAAAACTAAAAAAAGAAACCCACGAGAGAAAATAAAAGAAAGAAATAAGTGAATCGTGGAACGACGTTTTCGCAATGAAAAGGGTTGAACTGAGTATAAGTGGATGACTGAAAGGAGCGTGACTCGTGCGAGAACTGGAAGAGTATAGTTCCTGTAGTTGGAAAAAGAAAAAGAAAAAGAAAAAGAAGAAGAAGAAGAAGAGGTGGTTGAGGAATACGTTTTGGAGGGGTTGAAGAGCTCAGAGCTGAACGTGGAGAAGTTGGGGTGGCGAAGAAGAGGGGTGCCCGGCTTGTGCATTCGAAGGAGTTTAGCTTTTCTCGTATCAGATTTCGTTTCCACGAGTGGCGTCGAGTCGAGAGGTTTGTGTTGGCTCGGAGAAATGAGTCGAGTGCTCTGGGGAACCCTCACACTGTACTCTCTCTCTCTCTCTCTTTCTCTCTCTATTTTTCTCTTTCTCTCTATCGTATACTCGCTCTTACACATACACAAACAAACAAACAAATAAACACACGTATACAGAATCTAATACGAGCGTGTTTCTAGTGGCATATCCACCCACTGTCTTCCCTCTAAGGAATCGACCACCCACCCATCCACCCACCCATTCACCCACAATCTCATCCTACCAACAAAATTTATTCTACATATTAATAACGTCGCGTTTATATCAACAATTTTGATTAATATTAAATTGGCAATATTATGTGAATTCGCATTTGATTGAATTTTTTTGATAGGAAAGTTCAGAAATTTAACGAACAATGGTAAAAGGTCATCGACAAAAAAGGGTGGTGGGGGACAGAATGATTAATCGAATAAAGTTATATATTTTCTATCCAAGAAACATTTGAAATTGTTCCATCTTATTTGAAAATATCCCCGATCGTTATTTTAATTGTCAATACAAAATATTGTTAAATATATAATTATTTCTACTTTCACAAATCTAAAGTATATATTCTTTTTATTTTTGTTTTTGTTTTTAATCAAACTTGCGCGTCGAATACGTTTCAAATACTTCGTCAAATAGATTCGCAAAAGTGGATTCATTTCTTTTCGTTAATTTGACACTTTGCCATTTGTATCGTTGATAGTGCGTAGAATTAATTTACAACAACCCACTACTGGAATCGATTCTATACGTTTCGATACTATCATCACACTTCGAGTATTACATTAACACCTTTAACAACGATCAATCCAAACGAATAAAATGTATACGTATAAATATATCTCTGTATATGTGTGTGTGTGTATATATACATGTTTGTATCTATCATACGTAGATAGTACAATACGAGGGTAGAACAGAAGCCACGCAACAACAACTAAAAATGAAATAAGAGAAAGAGAAAGAGAAAAAGAGAAAGAGGGGCAGAGTAAAGAGGGGTCGGTGGGGGTGGTGGCAGCTCGGCTGGCTCGCGGCCACGAAATTGATGGAAAACCGTGGCGAATTAACAAGCTGGCATACCGTACTCGCAACAGTGCGTAATATTATTACGGTACGGCGGAACAAGAGGTATTGGAACTGAGGCGAGCGTAACTGGAAAATGAAACCGATATATGGCCGATGGCGCGTTGATATGGTCCTGGACAAGGGTAGGGGGATGGGTGGGGGATGGGTTGAGGGTAGAAAGGGACGAAGAGCATGGAAAGAGATGGTGGAAGAGGTCGATGCTCAAATGGGAAGTGCGCATCGTTCTATCTCACTCACTCACTCACACTCTCTCTCTTTCTCTTTCTATTTCTCGTTTATTCGCACTATCTGTTTCTGTTTCGCTCATGGGGGTACCAACTCACGGCCAATGGGGAAACCTTAAAATATTCAGAATAATGTTCGTATCGGGGTTGTACTCACTACACACCCACGATCGATATCGATGGTGGTATCCCAACGATGAATTTCGAACTACAACAGGTTCTGAAAACCGAGGACCAGGATGATCCTCGGATAAAATTTAATAAGCAGTTATGGTTTATATAATAATCATAGATATACGTTATACTGAGTGAGTGATCGTATATTATGTTACACATCTCATAGAGAGAGAGAGAGAGACACACACATGTTAAATTGTTGTAATATATTAACCCTTTGCACTCGAAGTTCTGATTTTTTTGTTTTTTTCATTTATATTACTAGCAAAAATCATATTCACATATTATATAAGTAAATGATTGTATTTATATAAAAGATAAATCATAGTTGGTACGTTTGTAGATTAAATTGAATTTGTTTCAGTTTTTCTTCTTCTTTTTTTGTTTTTTTATTTTTTTGTTTTTATTGTCTCCATAGCGGAGCCCTCGAGTGTAATGGGTTAAACGAAACTTATACACATTATTTATTATGTACTTTAACCATAGACATATATCTATCTATCTATCTATCTATCTATCTATCTATCTATCTAACCTATATAATTTCGTTATAGTTATCACATAGTCCAATAACGCAATGAATCACACTGTCAAATTTCCCGACACGATCGTGACAATCGATATACCTTTTGTATGCTCATCGTTACCATTCCAACCCCATCCCTGTTATCCAATACTAGTGATCCCGGTGGTAGTGGTAGTAGTGGTGGTGGTAGTGGTAGTACTGGTTGTGGTGGTTTGCTGAAAAACTTTTAGCATTGCAGAAATTTATTTTACGTTCAAGCAACAAAACCGTTTGTTTATCTTCTTCTTTTTTCTTTTTTTTTTTGCGTTTTATTCCGAGGGAATAAAGAAATGAAAGGGGGGGGGGGGAAAGAAAAAAAAAGAAAAAGGAAAGTGGTAACTTCAACACGCGATAAAATTGAAATTCTCCCGAGAATTCTTCTCTCTCTCTCTCTCTCCCTCTCTCTGATACTTTATCTCCTACTAACTTTATATTTTAATTACTTCGTTATTGTTCGGAAGAATTTTAAGAGAGGTTTCAAAAGGTTTTCTTTTTCTCTTTCCCCCCTCCCCTCCTCTTCCCACCATTCCCCACACTCGCGGAGAATTAAATCGTGATAAATAATAAACGGCGTGAAAATGGCGTGAAATTATTGACGAATAAATAAACGGAAGAAAATAATCGTTAAACGAAAGACAATGTATAAATGATGAAAAACAATTAGAAAATATGTTCACAAATGTTATTTCTTTTTCTATAACATAATTGTCAAATAACGTCTAAAGTATAAATACGAATAGAGTGATCTACAATGTACAGTAATTTCAAATATTTGATATTATACGGCATATACTTCGTTCGTATGAGTTTATATGTATGGGAAGTGCTGATACACGGCTCTACACTAAATACCAAAATTGATAACGAGTTGTAATTCGTGTGCAACGTTTACTCGTCCACTCAGCAATTCGCGTGTGTGCTTTTAAGTGCGGTTTTGATGCTTCAGCGAACACCGAGTGGCGGAGGAATATTGTCCGTTCTACTCGAGTTGAAAATGATAGTCGAGGACAATGTTACTTCTAATACATGGATTTCTATGTCTAATTTACTTTTGTTAAATAATAGAAACACTTTGATATTGTATTAATCTATTTATAATTAATTGTAATCATTTTGAGATGAACAATTTAACGAAACACTTAGTATAATTTTGTTTTTCATTTAAAATTCTCTAAAGTTTCTTACTTCTTTTACACACACACACACACACATACAATTATTTTTTACATAAGTTATTTATTACACGTGAGAATAAATATCACTCACGTTTTATTTTTCATTTTAAATGAAAAATGAAATCCATTTAACGTGATATTCTTAGATAAAACGTAACGCATCCTCCTACATTTAACAATACGAAATGGTATTATCATTTTGTACAAAGTTATTTCGAGGAAAGTATCTACTGTGTTAAAAAGAAAATAAATGATGAGGTGGTGGGGATGGTTGGGAATGGGGATGAGGATGGGGATGGGGATGGGGAATGGGAAGGGTAGTTTAATGTATAGAAAAAGAGAAAGATGGAAGAAGTTGCAACGAAAACCGTAGTGTGCAATATTTCCAGATACGCACGTCAACGAAGTTGTAAGGAGTCTGACGCGTAACTTCTATTTCCGTTGCCAAGTTAAATCCGATACATCGATATTCTATTTCCGTGCAATCTCTTTCGCGAAATATACAGATGTATATATATATATATACCAACTACCTATTCGTTCGAATTACTTTTACGGTAATACATAGTTACCACGCGAATAGTTACGTATGAAACGTGGAAAACAGAAGTAGGAAGTGGGAAATGGTAAAGGAACGAATAATAAATGGATGGGAATGTCGAGAGATAGATGTTAAAAAAAGAAATAATCCAATAATTATCTTCTTATTATTTTGTTCATTCGATAGGAAATGAGTAGGCCTACTCAATTATTTTTTCACTGCTAATGAGAGTAAGATGAATAAATAATAGGAGTCGTATAGGGGTAGGACAATAATTGTAAGAAAGAAGGGGAAGAAAAATAAAAATGAACGACTGTTTCGTTAATTTTATTCGTCGAATGCTCATTAATTCTTAACCCACCCCTTTTATATATTTTATCTCCTATTAAAAGAAACAATACGTAAAATGATACAATCCTAACGCGTGTTAAGTAACTTCCTATACTATTTTTTTAATAGTAAAATACGCGAAACGATCTATTTTATATGATTTTATTAATAATAGAAACTATAATGTATAATAATTTAGAAAATATTTTTATTATTTTTTGTCTTACGATTGTGATAAATAAAAAAACAAAGGAAAATATCACGATCAGATGAAAATAATAATCTAAATTATAAATAAAATAAATCAAACAAATATATTCCTTATACCACTCGTGCGTGTTTCTGTGTGTGTGTAGGTGCTGTTAAATCTTTACAACACTCTAAACACCTCCGTTCAATTATCAAAGAGATTCTTATCCGCGTTTAACGAAGAACAGGTTTAGTTTGTTGAACTATTTGTAAACGTACGAATCATCGATCCTCACTTTTCCCTCTCAGGCTCGTTCTAATTCAATCAACGGTCTTCGTTTAAACCCGAACATTTACATAGGATCTTTTCAGCTTGTTAACTCTATCTCTTGTACCTATTTTCTGTCTAAAGGAACTATGGCAGTTGGTCGTTCGTACGTTCGTACGTTCGTTTGTTCGCATCGGGTGTACTCGAAAGGCCATCCGAAAAGACAGAACGGATCACGTTAAAGTTCCGAAAATAAATCACGTCTCTTCGTCAAGCGCATCATCAACCACGTTGTGAATCATTCCGTTTCAATTCTCCTACATCTACTTCTTCACACCCTGTTTCCCCTACTCATTCCTATTTCTTCTTAAATGATGATTCAAGAAATGCATAGTTAAATGCAAAACATTTGACCCACATATTTATCTTTACACATTGTATAACAAATTAAATCATCGTTTTATATTAGATCATTTATATATATTTATTATTTTATTAATATATTATATATATATATTTTTTAAATACGTAAACTTCATTACGTAACATTTGTGACAATTCGAAATCATTTAATTCCTCAACATTTTCCCGTACAACACGGATTTACGTTTTATCTCGTAAAGAAAGTTTCGTTAAAACGCGAAGAACTTCCTTCCCCACCCACCCCACCTCCCACCCAACAAGTTTCGGTCGAATCGTTTGGCTAATAACTAACAAAATAAAAATAAAAATGGGAAGGAAAAGTATGGAAAAACGAAAGAAGAATTCGATTTGCGGCTGTGGGGAAAACTGCAACTGCAACTGCAACTGCAACGACAACGGTAGCGGCTCGATTATGGTCGCGAACGAAATTGCGTTCCATTCCTCACTAACTTTTTCAATTTGTCCTGAGTCGGGCAACTAATTACCGGCCGAAACGACTTTTGCCACGATTACTACTACTATTACTACTACGACGAACAGGGCTGCCAAAGCAAGTATACCAAAAGCTGTGTCAGCTTTTCAAAAGCTCAAACGATTCGGGAAATCTGTTGGATTACATACATTTACCTTAATTCATAACTGGACCTTCTCCTCTTCCTACTACTATTTTTACTATTTTTTATTTTACGATAATAAAAGATTAAGAAACACAAATCATTTTTTTTCTAATTCACATTTACGAATTAAGGGGTTACATGGGTTTACACCGGGAAAAAATAGCATATTTTCAACAATTTTTTTTTCTATATAAAAAATGGAATTCTTATTGAAACTTTTTATAGTATTTAAGATACATATTTAAAGAACATTTTCTGAATTTTTGGTTGAAAAATTATTTTAAACTCAGCCATTGCGACGTCATTTCCGGTGACCCCACCGAAAAAAAGTGTTTTCGCGTTGACAGCACAACTTATAAACGGTGGGGGTTTTTCTGTTGAAAAAATAAGGTCTTTTAGTGAATACTTCAAACTAGAAACTGGACGAAGGAAAAAGAAAAAAATTAAAATTTGGATTTTTGGCAACGTTTTTAGCAAGAACATTCAAATTTCGCTACAATTTTCACCACATTTTGGTTTCTTAAAATTCGATTTTATGAAAAAAACGAAAATCATTCGTCCAAGTCCTTGTCAATAGTATCACGAAGACGTGTAGCAAATTTCATCAAAATCAGTTAAATAGTTTTCGAGAAATCTTGACAACCGACTTTAGAAAAAGCATTTTGAGAAAAACGCGTTTAAAGATTTGAGCCATTAAAGAGTAGAACTTTCCAGGACTCTATCTTTAAAACTACTACTCCTATCGACTTCAAAATTCAATACAATATTATAGATGTATTGTAGAATTGAAAAAAAAAAAATAAAAAAAAAAAAATTTTTTTGAAAGTCCCAAACCCATGTAACCCCTTAAATCACTTGTTTTTATTTATGATAAGATAACAAAATTATAATTTGTTATGCTTGAAAATATATTTGATCATTTTTCATTTTTATATTATTGAAAATGGCATATTTATTCATAACCAAGCTTTTTTATATTTATTCTTTATAATAATACAAAATAAATATTCAATAAGTTAAGTTGATTTAATTTAGAATTGAAAATATATCACAAAAGTAAGTTTGGAACGTTTTGTTTTTCCTCCTTCTTTTTTATTTCTTCTTTTTCTTCTTTCTCTTACGTGTCAGATATTAAATATTGATATCATCGATTTAAAGTTTATTTCGAGTATCACCTTTCGCATTTCTTTTAATAATCTGACGGAATATTCGATAGATCATTTTTATCAAACGTAAAAGATAAATTTTTTTGTTCAAATCTAATTATTTATATAATATAATTTAATATAAATTAATAGATAATAATTTTCATAATATTCTAAGAATATTTCTCATAACCGAATATAATCTAATCTCGTATATATTTATAAGTAAATTATTAAGATTAAAATTAATTGTGTGTGTGTGTGTGTGTGTGTGTGGAATAACTCTAGCTTGCTTGAATGATCAAAAAAAAAAAAAAAACCATTGAAACGAGATTTACTTATCTCCGTAATACCCCTAATCGGTATTTTTCCATAAGTCATTAATTCCCATTATAGTTACCCATGCTCGTTATATTA
Organism: Polistes canadensis; assembly: GCF_001313835.1. Lineage (NCBI taxonomy): Eukaryota > Metazoa > Arthropoda > Insecta > Hymenoptera > Vespidae > Polistes > Polistes canadensis. Next base: position 131,218 of record NW_014569665.1, on the reverse strand, counting down.
TATAAACCAATATATATATAATGAAACAATAATGTACACTCGAAACTACTAGGCAAACGAATTAACTCCCTTGAAAATGATTTATCCGTCGTTTTCCTGCCTTTCATTTAATAATCGAAGCTTATTCGTACATGGCAAACGACTACTACTGTGAAACAACATCACTACCACCATCACCATCATTACCATTACCAATACAACCCAGCATAGAGGAAGAACGAGAGTGCAAAAACGATGGCTGTGTTTTCGATAGAACGATCGATCTATCGATCGATTTTGTGGAACAATTTCGATAAACCGTTGCACCGCATCCTCCATTCACTTCAGCACCACCCCACCCCCACCCCCTGCTTCTCCCCCATCCACCTTCTCTGCCCACGGTTACTGAATATTCTCCCAACGAAGTATTCGAAAAATTCTCATTAAATCTGTCCATTTTTGCGTACATTATAGTTTACGATACAGCAAATCTATTAAAACGCGTTACCAGCTCAAACTTATTTTACATAGTTCACGATAGTTAACTCGATAATGGACGAGCTCCGGCTGTTTCAGGATTACTGAATATTTTATAGGCTACTCCGAAAATGTAATATAAAGTTGGGATGATATACTACAGGCAAGAGAATAGGAAAACGTAAAAAAAAAAAGTAACGCGTTGGAGGGAAAAGAAATGTTGTTAAAAATAGTTAAAAAGAGAAAAGTAGACAAATAAAAATAGAAAATAGGAAAAATATAATGTTGTCGTACTTTGTCGTTTTCCCCCATCTTCTTCTTCTTCTTCTTCCTTTTTCTTTTCTTTCTATTCTATTACTGATAGATGAATAATAATTTTATATTGCATTAATGTTTATATCCGTTGATATATTTTTTATATATTAAACAAATATTTTCTATCATATATCAAATATTTGTTGTTAAAAATATTTAAAAAGAGAAAAGTAGACAAATAAAAATAGAAAATAGGAAAAATATAATGTTGTCGTACTTTGTCGTTTTCTTTATCTTCTTCTTCTTCTTCTTCCTTTTTCTTTTCTTTCTCTTCTATTACTGATAGATGAATAATAATTTTATATTGCATTAATGTTTAGATCCATTAATATATTTTTTATATATTAAACAAATATTTTCTATCATATATCAAATATTTGTTGATAAAAATAGTTAAAAGAAAAAAAGAAAAGAAAAGTAGACAAATAAAAATAGAAAATAGGAAAAATATAATGTTGTCGTACTTTGTCGTTTTCCCCCATCTTCTTCTTCTTCTTCTTCCTTTTTCTTTTTCTTTCTCTTCTATTACTGATAGATGAATAATAATTTTATATTGCATTAATGTTTATATCCGTTGATATATTTTGTATACATTAAACAAATATTTTCTATCATATATCAAATATTTGTTGATAAAAATAGTTAAAAGAAAAAAAGAAAAGAAAAGTAGACAAATAAAAATAGAAAATAGGAAAAATATAATGTTGTCGTACTTTGTCGTTTTCTTCATATTCTTCTTCTTCCTTTATCTTTTCTCTCTCTTCTATTACTCATAGATGAGAATAATAATTCTATATTGCATTAATGTTTAGATCTGTTGATATATTTTTTATACATTGAACAAATATTTTTTATCATATATCAAATATTTGTTGATAAAATTATTAATTCGTAATGAATAATTTTGTGACTTGATAAACGTTAAATAAGAAAACGTTCTCTTTAATTTTTATCTTATGGGATACCCTGCCTCAAATATCCTTTTTAACGACATCACCGACAATGCACACGCTTTTATTACAATCACTAAAGAACTTTTTTAATTAACGTCATTAAAACTATAATAATAATAATAATAATATAAATTTTATACGTCGAAGAGTAACTTACGACGAATAATTCTTAGTTTATCGCGAAAACAAACAAACAAACAAAAAATAACATTCCACTTCTTAACCGTAGTTTTGTTCTTGATATAAAACGAGACGCGAACTCTCTCTCTCTCTTTCAAAAAAAAAAAAGAAACCATTTTCCCCTTGTTTATATCTCAATCCTCTACCCCCACCCACCCCTGTGCACAATTTCAAGGGAAAAAACAACCGATAACATTTTACGTTCACGACGAGCATAGATATAACCATAAATTATCCATAACAATTGTCCCACGTGTTTCCCTACATTCGTTTGATATTCTGTTAGATATTTTTTTTCTTATTCTCTCCAATTTTTTTGCAAAAAAAGAAAAACTTTCGACAATTCGTACTCTACTTTCTCGCAATTATCTTATACAACACTCTTGTTTTTGAAGTTAATACTTCTTTCGGCGCGTTTTGGAAAGTGAAATTAGATGCGACCGAAAAATCAACACCACGAAGTTGTCGATATTTACGGATGCACGGGCAAATTGAAGTTATTTTTGAGGTTATGGAAGTTATATTCGTTTTAGTATGTGCTAAAGAAGTATGACTTCTTACGTGCGTACATAAGTACACACACCAGTTTTCTGTTTTTTTCTTTTTTCTCTTTCTCTCTCTCTCTCTCAATATTAGCTTTATTCAACGTAAATTATACATTCGTAATTTCGAATAAAATTATCATCGATGAAATGACGACAACAAAAAAAAGGGGGAAATAGAATAATGATGAATGAAATGTAAGGTAAGAAAGGTGAGGAAATAAACATGGAAAATCTATGGGGAAATAAAATGGAACGTTTGGAAGGGGAAGGAAGGAAGGGGGGGGGATGACCTGTGAACGTTCGACGATATTGCAGAGACACAAAATGAGAGAGGGAGAGAGAGAGAGAGAAATAGCAGGGACAGGGCGTGTTGCCAAGTGCAGTTTCGCAAGGTGCATTCTTCAAATCGAATTCCATTTCCCTGACAAATGTTCTGCACCGACTAAACCATCCCTCCCCCTTCCCCTACCCCTTCTTCGGGGTAGTTGTCTTTCTCGAATAGTCGACGAACGGAATGATAAAGCCAGTTCGAATTGTTTGCACCCACCCCAAAAACGATTGCAAGCTTATCGAAATAGTATTACGTACGTATATTGTGTATGTGTGTGTGTTTTAGAAAAAGACATAGGAAAAAAGAAAACAAAAAAAAGAAAAGGGGAAGGGAGACTATAACATTTTTCACGGGAGGATGAGTAAGATGCAAAAGGATTTTTGCATCATCGTTTTCTTTACCGAACTACCATAGGAATAAAGTTTTTCGGATCAAGCGGAAATAAGAAACAGAGAGAGAGAGAGAGAGAGAGGGATAGAGAAAAAGGGATGGGGGTTTGGCAGTGGATACATTTGCAACGTTGAGGATGTCGTAAGTGTCTTCTTTAGCAAGTTTCCTTAACCTGAGGCTACGTATCGCGAGTTGCTTCTTTTTTTTCTTCTTATTCTTATTCTTCTTCTTCTTCTTCTTCTTTTTCTCGACCCATCCTCAAATTAGCTTTCCTCATAAAAGTTTATTTTCACGACAATCCTTACGCCAACATCTAAACCCCCACCCACCCACTCACAAACTCCGGGCCACCGTACGTTAGAATCTCTTCGCGGTTTACTTCGTTAGAATACTTTTACTTGTTTTTTTTTTCTTTTTGTTTGTATTTGTTTTTCCTACCCCTGGTTTTTCCTGGTTTTCTCCGGTAATTAAAAATGTTCCCTTTTCCTTCCTTTCTTTAGTTCTTTCTTTCTTTCTTTCTTTCCATTTAATTTTTATTTCTTTCATTCTCGTTTATAAATCCCAAAACCGGGAAAAAAATTCAAACACGGTTACACTTTCCTCATCGCGTTTGCGTCGAAGTTGAAATCCATTTTCTTTTTTTTCATTCGCGAGCGAATTTCTCTACTTCATCGGGGCCGGGGGGGGGTGGAGGGGTGGGGAGCCTGTATGTGAATTCTACATTTCCGTTGCTTCAAAAAATCGCAGTAAAAAATAACCCCGAAAAAAAAAAAGAAAAAAAAAACAACGCACAACAACAACAAGATAAATAATAAATTTCTTTAGTCAGAAAGAGAAAAAGAAACAAAACAAAAAAGAAAAAAAATAGAAATAGTAAATATGAAACGCAGAGGGTTAGGAGGAAATTCGAATTTCGAGAAACAATGGGGAGAAAGTTCTCATTTCTAAAAGCATTTTCTCGTTCTTTCACCAATTGTGGTGGGTATGATTGTTCCCGTTTCATTTCGTTTCGTTCGGTGTGGGTCGTTTGTTCCTTTTAACCGAAAAACGTTAACGTCAACTTCATTTTCCTAGCCGACGAAAAGCGATATGTTCGATGGGAGGAGGAAAAGGGGGAAGAGGAGGATGAGGAGGAGGATGAGGATGAGGATGGGGGGGGGTAGGAGACCCCCCGAGCGAATTCATCGGAAGTAAACAGACGTCAGTCACGCATAAATGATAGCAGCACGTTGCTCAGGACATGCATTCGCTCAAATGAGCGCGCACGCGTATCAATCACCGTTGAGTTTACCAGCCGCGTCGGCTTGCCAAGTAATTTAATCACTTTTAGTGGGCCATTGGTATTCCGGAAAATCTGGCCAATAGACTCGAAACGCATACGATTGCCAGTTTAGAATCGAAGAACGATAAATTAACCTACTACTACTACTACTATTGCTACTACACGTTTTACTTTCATTTTCTCAATAAATCTCTCATATTCGATTCTCATTAAACCCCATAATCACAAATGTTCATCGTAATCGTTTTATAACAAAATTAAAGACTACTATTATTATTATTATTAATTATCAATATTCTTGTCGAAAAAATATATTAATATATAAGTCTCAAAGGGAATTATAGATGGTTAATAAATCTGATGAACAATTTATTTTGAAGTAGTTGTAAGTTTCGTCCCTTACTGGCGACTTCATCAGCAACTAAAAATTTTATTATGACTTGTTAATAAATATAAACATTACAATAAATTCTAATTTTTTACCTTGATCATTAAGTTCACGCGTCAATACATATTATCTTTTTTACAGAGTCATACATTTCAATAAAACTTAACATATTACAATACAATTTGATCCTAAAATACCTTAT
>NW_014569665.1:122439-123086 GCF_001313835.1 Polistes canadensis | reverse complement strand
GACACGTGAACTGTAAATGATCAAGTTGCTGATGAAGTCCCCAGTAAGAGACGAAACGTACAACTAGTTCAAAATAAATTGTTCATCAGATTTATTAATTGTCTATAATTCCCTTTGAGACTTATATATTATTATTATTATTATTACTCTATCGGGGGGTAGGAAGAAGGGGTGTGATATTCTTAAAATAATCTAATAAAAATTTCGTCTCTATTAGATTCCTAGTTTAGTTTCATTCTATTTATTCAGATTTTGTTTTTTAACGTGTCACGTGTATCATCCTATATTGTATGTGTGTTTGTATAAAGAATTTTCTTGAGAGAATTCTTTGGAGAGATGCATTTTTACCTTTCTTTGCTAAAGAAATCTCGCGCGAAGGATACAACGGAAGAAGAAAAAAAAAGAAGAAGAAGAAGAAGTAGAAGGGTAGAAAAGGGGGAGTAAATATGAATAGGAGGGGAAGAAAGAACGACGTTAGTCGAAATGAGAGAGAGAGAGAGAGAAAGAGTTGGTGAGCATTGAAATAGTCGGAAATGAAAATACAAGATTCGTACTTACGTATCGCGAAATAAAATCAAGTAGAATTTTGTGGTAAACTTCACGTTTCACGTTGAGTCCTTAATAAATATTCCCTTCCTCCCCCCCCC
>NW_014569665.1:118439-121509 GCF_001313835.1 Polistes canadensis | reverse complement strand
GACACGATACCGGCGACGTGACGAAGCCCTTCAGCCGAATTCGTCGATTTTAATACTACAGTAACCCGCTCCCCCTCCCCCCCCCTTCCTCCCCCTCCCTACGACAGAACGTTCCGAGGGAGTGAACGAGTTCTCACACCCCCATCCATCCTCCCGTGAAACTTCCCCCACGGTTACTTCGAGACTCACGACACTAACCCTCGAATGTCAACCTACCCTCGGTGGTTCGAACCGCATTCCTCTCCTCGCGATACTCCCACCCCCTCCCCCCCAGACTCCCTTTTTTTATTTCTATTTTTACTTTCCTTTTTTCTCTTTCTCTTTATCAAGTTTACGTCGTATTGGCCAAGAGAAAGAAAATTTTTCCGATAGTCTCGGTCGGTTGGTCGGTGCTTAGAGTACCCTGGATAGAACTTTTAAATCCGTTCCCAACTAAGAGCGAACGAAATTCCTTCACCCTCCTCCTTCCCCTTTTTACTCCTCTTCCAAACAGTTTTCACCAACTCCTACCTTTTCGCTTTTTCACGAATATCATAAAACTTCTGCGAAAATAGGGATAGGGGGTGGTGCCGATGTGCAACCAAACTTAAAAAGTCAGAATTAAAAGTCGTAAAGTCTAACCAACCAATCGGTGGACAAGCGAAATTGCAATACACTCTATGGTATTTTTACGGTGTAAAATAATTGTTGTTGTTTATGCTTATAATTACTTAAATGGTCAGTGATTAAAATTCTATTAACACGTTCGCGAACGTGAATGTTATAGCATTCATTTTCATTATGATGTAGAATTACATTAATGTTATTTTAATTCTAATTTTAAATCCAATTTTTTTGAAATTTTATTTTATATAACTTTAAGTTTTTCTAATTATTATATCTATAATAAAATAATGATTAACTGATTCTTTAATATATGATAATCAGACTGCTCTTATAAAATATGTTTAATCCAATTTTTAGATATGTCACGAGTAATTTAAAAATAAAATGACTGTACTTGCTTTTTTATTTTTTTTATTTTTTTTTCTCATCCTACGAGTACACTATTATAATATAAATGCATCGTATATGCGTTAGTCAATCGAAATTTCATAGAATGCAATTAGATTCGTAGTCCAAGTTCATCGTTAAAAAAAGATAAGATAACTTAGTTATATAGTCGTACGCGTAAAATATTTAATATTTAAATCCTAATGTGTTCGTATTTTAACGAAGGACTTTAAACGAAAGAAATAAATAAAGAAAGAGAAAGAGAAAGAGAGATAAAAATAGAAAAATAAAATTTCGAGGATATATAAGAGAGAGACAAGTCAACGTGGCAACTTTAAATCCCCTAGTAAGACCTGACACCTATTCCCGCGAAGATTATAAAAATTATCTCGCTTTTAGCGTGACTATAACAGTCCTCATTCTCTCATAGAACGTAAACAACCGAGTTGAGATTAAAACTCACGAAGTCAGAGAGTCAGCATTCTCTCTCTCTCTCTTTCTTTCTTTTACACTATTCTGACAGTAAAGGAAAAAATAAATGAAGAAAAAGATATAGAAATAAGGAATTAAAGAAAGAGAGAAAAATAAAACTAAAGTTAATTTTGTTGCAACATCGCTAAGTAGGATAAGGGAATTTCGGCATAACTTGGTAAATGAGCTAAAAGAATAAAGAGAATACTTCAAAAACTAAGTATTACTTTAAAAGGACTTATATCAGCCAGTTCGAGATATGTTCAATGACGAATTAATGGGTGAAAGGATAAAAATGATGTGTTAAACACACGAGTGGTTGTACAATATTACAAATTATTTCTCTCTCTCTCTCTCTCTCTCTTTCTTTTCTTATTATTACACTCATATCTAGAACGAATCGTGGAAAATAACAGAATAAATGTTTAACGTAAATTATCCCAGTTCTGTTCGCGTTAAACGATGTATAATGCATCCTCGTTTTGCCGTTGAAAGAACTCATTATGTACTCATGGATGTGGAAAATTGTTACTATTACGCGAAGACTTCTTTCATTTACAGAAAATAACGAAAAAAGAATAATCAAATGATAGAAGAAGAAGAAACCGAAAAAAAAGGAAGTCATAACAGTTCTTTGTATTTTTTTTATAATTAATCGAATAAACTACACTCTGCCATGTTTTTCGTGGATTATTAATTTTAATACAATGATTATTGTATAATCATTGGATATTTGTTTAAAGAAAATAATTTATACAATTAAACAAATATCTAAAGTTTCTAATCCTTATCTCTATCTATTTTATACANCATTGAATATTTGTTTAAAGAAAATAATTTATTTTTCTAATCCTAATCTCTATCTACTTTAAACACTTCTGCTTCGTTATTTTACTTTTTAGGACAAAATTTAGTTCTATATTATATTAAAAATGATGAAAAATTTCTTTTTAATATAAAATTAAGAAGACAAAGGGGAATATTCTCGACACGGTCTAACTTTAGAAAGGGTTGGTTTCTCGTTAGTAAAATTATAACGTCTATCGAGGATCCTAGGGCAACTAGGAATCGTAGTCCTTTCTCGTTTGTCCTTCTTCCATTTACCATTCATTCTGAAAACTGGGTTATTCGCGATCGTTCCTCGTTTCCCCTATCTCCTCTTCCTCCTCCTCCTCATCCTCCTCCTCTTCGGTGGCTTCTCAACCGAGAGGAATCACCTCTGCTAAGATTCGAATTCGATATCGGTTCTCTATAGTATCTGGCTTCCGTTCGATCCATATATCCTGGAGGCTCGATTATCAGGATGCCTGGCATAGATCGAAAGATCATTTACCAGCACTAACGATCCATAAATAACAACTGTACAATACCCTAAACGCGTTAGACTGAAAGTAATACCAAACCAAATGCCATTTAAATTCCATTACACAACTTATTAAATCTAATTCATTACAAATTTGTCTAATTATTATTATTATTATTATTATTATTGTTAGATTTATCGAATGATTTTGTTACTTTTAAAATAGAAACTGATTATAATTATTCGAGTAAATGAAATATCTATTTTTTGTTATTGTTGTTGTACTTTGTTCATTGTCGTTAT
>NW_014569665.1:112470-118056 GCF_001313835.1 Polistes canadensis | reverse complement strand
GTGTGTGTGTGATTCATTTTATTTATGACAATTGCAAGTAATATTTATTCGTTTGTCGGTAGATTTCATTTAAATGGAATGATATTTTGGTGGATTTAATGTAACGCCATTGTCACAAACACACACACACACACATACACATACACATTCTATAAGATATTAAATTAACATTTAACACAATAGCAACGACGACGACAATGACGAGAAAATTTTCGACGTGCCTAAAAAACGTAAATTAAACAGTCAAATGGTTGAAATGGATGAAGAACTTTTCTCTCTCTCTCTCTCTCTCTCTCTCTCTCTCATAAATAGTTTTCAGGTTGCTTTGGAAACTTGCCTACCCGGCAACGTCCGTCAGGGTGGGTGGGTGAGGGGTGAGGAGTGAGGGGGGAACTGAACTGTCCATTAAATCACCGGGTGCGGTCCTTCATCGAAGACGAGTCGCCCTAATATCAGTGAACAAATTAATCACAAATTCAACGGGCCGTCACGCGTTTTAATGATCTTTCACGTTGTTATTTCAAACTTTAATTCTGCACTACGTGAAAATTTCTCCGATATTTTCTTTTTCTTCTTTTTTTATTTCTCATTTCTTCGTTTTCTTTTTGCCGAGAAAATTGACAAATTCTACGGGGGGTGGGAGTTGGGGGGGTTACAAATTTATCAACAAATTTGATTTATATTTGATATTAAACAATTTTTACATTTAATTCATTCTCGTTAAAATAAAATCGATTATTCTATCAACATTATATCGAAATATGTAACTTTCTGACGTATATATGCCTTGCAATCATTAAAATAATATACTAAGAGAAGTAATTATCAAGAAAAAAAAAGGAAAAGCTTGTAAGAGAACAAAGCGAGATAAATTACTTTCTTTTTTTTTTTTTCCTATTTTCTAGAAATTATATTTTAACAAACACTTTAAAAACACGAGAACATTAATCTTCATTTTACAAAATGTAAATACCAAATAAACGTAAAGTTCAACGTGAGTCGTATACAACCACGTACCACCACCACCACGTGCCACGGAACGTGTTGTTAATCATTTTATACAAAAAATTAGAAGGATCTATTATTTCAAACGTAATAGAAACGACGAATTATTATTCAATCTATCCTATCAAGTGATAGAAGAAAGAACGTCGTTATTATTACATCTTAAATAAAATCAAATTCACATTAAAAAAAAAAAAAAGAAATGGCAAATGATCGGAGAACATTTTAAATTATTTAGTATTTTCTCTCGTCCAAAATTATAATTTTTAATGATAAAATTTCATAGGGAACTTGGACATGAAAAGAAGTTTTGTTGAGAACTTTAAATAATAACGATCGAATTAACGAAGTTTAGATGTGTTGTGTTTGGAATATTAACAAAAAGAAAAATGTATGTCGAATTAAAGAAAAAACACGCTGAACTTTAAAGATTAAGGTAATATGTAGAAAAAATTATATATTGTATGAACCTCATGTATCGTAATAAGAATTTATAATAAAATAAAATTTCCAGTTGCTGAAGAAGTTCCAATAAAGGGACGAAACGTCCAACTCAATCAAATTAAGTTCTACTTCTTTTCATGTCCAAGTTTCCTACGAAATTTTATCATTAACAATTTTTAATTATTATAGTTGAACAGTATAAAAAAAAGAAAAAAAAGAGAGAGAGAGAGAGAGAGAGGGTGACATTTTTGTCGAAGAAAATCCTTCATTTCTTAAAAGACATTTTCGTTCGAGTTATTATTCCATTCGAAAGGAGCTTTTCCATTTTACCGAACTGCGGAGGAAAATGGTGGAAAGGGTGGGATCGGGGGGGGTTTGTAACAACGATGCCAAGAAAACACGATTTAATTCGAGCGTCCACGTGCTCAATTGTTCCTAATTTAATTGCTTTCCTCGTTAAATTTCATCTCGTCGCCAGAAAAGACGTTTCCACGCGAACGGAAGAACGTTTCGGTAGAAGAACAACGTTCGAAAGGATTCTTGTCAGCACCGACGACCTGTCGCACATAATGATCTTATGGAAGGAAGCATAATAATGTCATTATAAAATGAAATGAGAAAGACAAAGACATAGAAGGGGAGAAAAAGAAAAAAAGAAATGAAATTGGAGAAAAAGATAGTCAACTAAAATCACGTTTTAAATTTGCAATCGTGTTAATTCATTAATTCGTGTATTACGTGTAATTCATTGAATTGAAAATAAATGAATCAACGTATACGCATATATATATATATATGACGATGATTTTATATTAATTTAAATTTTATATTAATATAAAAAAGAACAAAATCATTTACGTTTATTATCAATTTAACGTTTGAAAATATAATTTTTATTTGAAATTTTCTCATCGTTTAATTGAATGTTTTGATCATGGTATATATCGTATTATATATAGAAAATATTTTTCTAAACACGTTACATACACATATGCACGTACCACAAGAGTTTCAACATATATGATAATTAAATGCATTTAATAGCGATGACGATATTTCTTGTTGCATACGTAGACATTAATCATAGGAACGTCTCTGCATTCCGGTATCATAATCTCAACGCTAATCGATTTTAACACGCATAATATGACGTGTCAAAGAGGTATGACGCGGATCTGAGATCACGTTGCACAAAGGGATATTAAATGAACGGCCTTCGTGTGTGTATTTCATTTATGATCATCTTTCTTCAAGTATTTCAAACATTTTCTCATCTTGTTTCTTTTTTTTCTTTTTTCTTTTTTATTTTTATTTACGTTAAACGAGTATTGGCGTTTAATATCATACGATGAAAAATGTTTATTGTAATTGATATTAAATGTAAAATAAAATACGATTGATATCAACGTAATTTATTCGAATGTTTTCAAACGTTTTATTGAAAACTTTAATAATAATGTTAATATAATCAAGATTTTTTTTCTTATCGAAAATTTATTAATATTATTACTAAGTTTACTCTTAGGGAGGTTGTTTTTTGGACGGATTTAATTAAGATGAACACTATATTTATCCGTTGAACGTTTCGTCTCTATTTGAGACTTCCTCAGCAACTAAAATTATTTATTATGACATATTATTTTATATACAAATACCAAAAAGAACTTACAATTCATAGCGTTATTTTACCTTGATAGTTATGTTCATAAGTCAATATAACATCATTTTAACATAATTAAACCCGTCCAAAAAACAACCTCCCTAAGAGTAAACTTAGTAATAATTTTAATAATAATATGACAAATCATTCGATCGGAAAGGAAAAATCTTACTTCTTTGTGATTACGTGTCGTATAATCATATTACGGATAAAGAATAAACTGTTTCTTTATGGAAACACAAATTTTTTTACCTTTATAAATGTTGCTTATCGAAATATTTATGTACGCATAATGCATTCCGATAAGTATCAAATCGAATTTTCGATAAAATGATATTTACATATCATTATTAATACACCAACACACGAAATATACATTTTGATATCATTAGAATGCACGTTTGTGATTATTTCGTAGACATTCGTGTAATGTAATATTACGAAATCTTAAAATTCAATGAAAATTATGAACGTGCGCGTGAAACAGTTCTATATAGTTGCATATATGAAATATTATTTTTTCTTTTTCTTTTTCTTTTCAGATGCGTCATCCGATTCAAATGAAACCGGCAGATAGCGAGAATAGAAACGGTAAGAAATAAAAAAGATATACTTACAATTTAATATTATTTCACACGTCGAAATACGATTGATTAAATGCATGTGAAATATCGTTAAATCTTTATTGCAGTTTTATTCTTAAACTAATCGATACAATCAATTGTTAATTGTCTTCCTTAGAAAAATATCTTTTCCATTTTTAACTTACGTTAATTTAATATCGTTCGATTCGTAATAAATTCGTGTATTCGATTCGTATGATATATTTCTAAAAGAATGATCCTTCAAAATATCCTGTTAACCATTCATTTACGATGTAAAACGTAGTTTGTTCCAAAAAAAAAAAAAAAACAACAGAGAAAGTGAAAGAAAGAAAAAAAGAAAAACAAGGAAGATTCGTTAATAATCTACAACGTTAACTTAATAGGAAACGTAGTAACGAAAATTGTGTCACATCTTCTCGTAGAATATCATGAAAGAACTTAGAACTTTCCTCGGATTTTGAGAATACAGTTCAAAGCGTACTAATTAAGTATTAATTAATTAGATAAATCGAGAGATTGCATAATCAAAGAAGATACGACATATACATACACGTGAAACATTAAATATGACAAAGATAATCATGAAAAAAACTTATAGATCAAAATATTAAATAGTAAAAAAAAAAGAAACAAAAGGGAAGAGCAAAGTATTAATAAAATAAAATAAAATAGAGAAGAAAAAAAAAACAGGTAAAAGGAAGAAAACGTATAATAGACGCTGAAGAGAGAAAAACAAAAAAATCTGAACAAAGAAAAAACGAATTAAATTGGCCTACTATAAAAATAGGAGTGTAATTTAATCAAATTTTCATCGGTTGCAACTACTTCTTAGACGAATAGAAAGAAGAAAAAAAAGTAGAAGAAGAAGAAGTGGCAAAAAAAAAGAAAAAAAAGCAAAGTAATCTTCACGAATCCTTACTTATTTTTTTATTCATGTGCATACGAGGGCCTCGATGTAGAAAACTTAAGGGGGAAAAGTTGAACAAAAATGAGAAAGAGGGAGAGAGAGAGACAAAGAAAGGATGGAATAACGTCGGGAAGAATAAAAGGAAGAAAAGGGAGGAGGACGGGGGGGAGGAGGAGGGGGGGAGGGTTAGGTAGGCTTATAAAATCTGTGCGTCAGAGTCAGTGCGAAAAACGAATGCTAATGAAATATTAACGACACCCGTCACGTGCTACGACGGTAACCGGCTGGGTCGGTGGTGGTAATGCTTTTTTGTTCTGTCCTGTGTTTCCTTTTTATTTTTATTCTTTTTTTTTCCTTCCCTCTCTATTCCCCTCTTTTTTTTCTCCCTCATTTTTCTTTTTCACATACGAATCGTAGAAGGACTACACAAATAGCGTTACAAGTGGGCATAGAGAAAGAATAGTTCCGGTACGCACATGTTACATTTAATATATGTACAGTTGCCATGTTTGAGAGTGTATGTGTGTGTATATATTATGATAAAATTGTGTATGTTCCTCTTATACAAATATTATGCGTCTTTTTATATATATATTTTTTTTTGATTGTATGTTATGTCTATAAACAGGATACATTATCTGTCAAAATTATTCGATCAATTTACATAACGATTAAAAATAAACATTTCAGTTAACGAACGTGTTTTTCTTATAATTTATAATATAAAACAAAGAAAAAATATTACATTAGTCAAAAAATACAATTTGGAAATCGACAGATACTTCGTTGAATTTTCTATTAATGTAGAAATGTAATTCGTGCATTTAGTGTACGTGTCACGAATGAGTGCATACATATCTCTTATATGCGTTTTGTGTGCATCATTTCTGTAAGTAAAATAATTCGTGCAGGTAATACACAGATGAGAATATATATATATATATATATATATATATATATATATA
>NW_014569665.1:86279-111470 GCF_001313835.1 Polistes canadensis | reverse complement strand
TATATATATAAACGATCATATAATTATGTTTATTTATATAACAAACAATAAATTTATCAATGTGTTACAAAATAATAGAAAATGTCTCTTTGTGCGATAGTTTAATAACCACCTAATATAAACAACGCTGAGAAATATTATTTTTCTTCGTCTAATCTTTCTTTTTTTTTCTCTCTCTCTCTCTCTTTCCTTATTAAATCGAAAACAACCGTAGGAGAGACAAGGTAAAGCATAAATCTTCATTACGTAATGAAATATGAAAGAAACTGGGGAGTGAGTGGGTTTATTTTCTTTAAAACGAACTGAACTGCTGCAACTACTCCTCCTATCCTTCCCCTCTATCCCCTCCCCCACTGTTTCACCCCCTTATTCCCTTTCCACTGTTGATGCACATTTCGTTAAGACGATTTTAGAAGCGTCTTCGAAGGAAGACACGTCGATCAAGATAGAACGAAAGAAAGAAAGAAAGAAAGAGAAATCAAGATAGATTGATAGATAAAAGGAAAAAGATAGAATGAGAGAGTAAGAGAGAGAGAGAGAGAGAGAGAGAGAGTAAGAGAGTATGCACTCTTTTCTCGTACGAAGAACGTTGCGATGCGTTGTGTCGTGTACGATGAAAAGAAAGACAGACAGACAGACAGACAGACACGAGGTCGAAGAGAGAGCTAAAGCTTTATTTATACCCGTGACATTCTGTTTATTTTGGCTGACGAAGCCAACTCACGCTTTATCACTAACTTGACTACTCTTTTAACCAATGAACGTGTCCCTCCTTTTGAGCTTTCTTTTATTCCCACCCTCACTTTCTTTCTTTCTTTTTTTTTTTCTCTAATGTTGTTTCCTGTTTAGGATATAAAACAATCTTGTTCTCTGATGAACTTTTTACAATGTATATTATTCACCTGAAAAATTTGTTTATTTATTATGGGTAAATGTTCATCGAATAACAAATTTATTTTTTATTAATTCAAATATTTTCTTTTTGATTTAATATATAATAATAATACAAGTGTATAATATTATATTTTTAATATAATTTGATTTATATGTATAATAATTTTTAATTATTAATCGTGCACCAGGGACGGGGTGATATTAAGTTCAATGAAAATTACGAGTATATGCGAAATATAACGATTGTTATTTTGAAAGGAAATTAAAAAAAAAACAAATTGTATTTTTAAATAGAATTAAATATGATCCGATACGAATTACAGTAATCAATATTTCTTTAGACTTAATATAATGGTAATTTTTAAATAACAAAAAATTCGTTGGAATAATCAATTATTTGACTTATTTGTATTAAAACACAATCACATTTTATCTATGATAATTCTTTAAACGATAGAAAAGATAGAATAAACACTTCTTACGAATAAATAAATCCAACAGTTAACTAGCTTGTATTGTAAAGTCTGAATAATGATGTACACGTGTGTGTATGTGTATATATGTCTTCGTAAGTATTGGTAGGATCAGCCTCTTCTGTTATCGATCAACACCTCTCGAATTAGCTGCCAAGACGCGTCATTAATATTTCATAGTGTTTATTTTGTTTATTCGATACGCGATCTTACACAAGCCAACGATAATCTCCCTCTCTCTCTCTCTCTCTCTCACTCACTCACTTCATGTTTCTTAGTTCGAGTTTCGATTATATCGATTTATACAATTTTCAAACAAATACTTTCGATTAATCACTTACTTTCCTTACTTTCCTTACTTTAGTTACTTACTTATTTAACTTTAGTTATTTACCAACTTACTTCAGTTATTCTCTAGTATAACGGTAGACAATGAATGCAGTTCTACAAATTGTTCTGCAACTCGTGATTCCCAGTTGGTGAAGTAATCGACCGTGTTACATCATTCTCTATCGTTCCTACAACGAAATTGTTGACAACTATCATAACTCGCGCCAACTAATCGAGATCTTTTACAATCGAATTGTTGTTTTTATTTTTTTCTCGTTTCACTCGCTTCGAATCATTTCTATTTCCCCCTCCCCTCCCCCTATCCTCCCGCTCCGTCGTTTTACTTATTTACTTACTTACTTACTTCTTCCTTTTATTTGTAAGAAATAATTGCAGGTCTCTTATCTCTCGCGCAGCGGATTATTTCGAAACGGGAAAAATAATTTATTTTATTCTCTCCCTCGTAAAAGAAGAAAAAAAGAGAGAGAGAGAGAGATAAAAATTTGTACAAGCTATAACGTTAATTATTATCACGCAAAATTAGTTAATGTTAAAAATATAATACGTAAAAAATATCTCGAGACGAGTTATTCGTTTTTTTTTTGTTTTAAATTTCCTATCTAAAGTTGATAATAATTATCTTATCTGTTTGTGTAATTCTCGATGACCTATGCGAACGATCGATAAAAAAAAAGAAAAGAAAAGTACGCGAGACCGACGTACCTTCAAATTTCAAACAATCGCGTTCAATAAAAATAAAAATGCGTAAGATAAATATATATTTACGAAAATAAGTTGTAAAATATTCAAGTGTGTCTTTTAAATAATTCGATCGAATCAATATAATTTTTATTTAATAAAAAAATTTGTTAATAAATAAATTTAATTTAATCCACTGACAATGAGTTGAATACATTTTTTTTAACATTTTAATTTAGTTTATTTTATTTTTTATGGATTCCGATAAGATTTTTATGATTATGTTCCTTTTTTTTTTTTCTTTCTTTCTTTCTTCTTCGCACACAAATTATTTTGTAATTAATACACGTGTACTATAAACGATAGGTAATATTATGATTACGTTTACATAAAAAAAATCTAATATTATAATTATCAAAAAAAGAACATTTTGGATTGGTGTAATAATAATACCAATCGAAAGATCAATATCTGAATGGAGTGTAATTCAACGCGAACGATCGCACCCTAGATGCAATCAAGATCGGCAGCAAGTCTGTAAACATCCGGTGAAATCGATGATTCCTACTGGGTATGAATATTCCAGTTGAATAGTACTGACAATGATTACGTTATCGAATGACACAGTTGTGTTATATTTAACGGAAACGTATCATTTGAATATCGAAAAGAGTACAATGGACACAATTTAAAATAAAAAACTCGTAACAATTTTTTCCCTCATAGAAAACAATATAAATATAAATTATGATTTTTCTCTAATTCACAAAACAAGAATTGACATATTCGATATATCTGAGAATATTTTCATAAATTATGACATTGAAATAATTTAGATTATTGATCACAATGTTTGACTGAAAAAGTATTAAAAAAATCAGTTAGAATTTATTAAACGATAATTTTCAATGCACATTCGTATTTTTCAAATGATTTTCAAGATATTATAAATGAATCCGAATGAATTAAAAATATTTTATTGAAATAATATTTAATAAAAAGATATATAGGGGTCAGAATAAAATATATATATAATAATAAATCAATTTTTTTAATAGAATCTCTAACGAAGAGATTAAAAATTGGAAAAATTTATAATATTATAGACCACGTAATATATTATTTATTATTATTATTATTAGTAAAGAAAGTAAGAAAAGTAGATAAAAATAATAAGTAAAATGTAAGTTATATTTATCGAGCAGATGGAATAAACTTCGGTCATTTCGAAGAAGTCATCCAAGAGAATAAACTCGTATCATCGGGACTTACGATATTACAGTTTACAATGACTTTCGCGAATTCTCGTAATACGTATGAATTGACCGACCACCGAATAATAGGATCATTAAAGTGAAACTGTGTAATATAACGAACCGATGAGAAAACAAAAGTATCATCCAGTCTCGACGACTTTGATTTTATTTCTTTTTTTCTTTTCAGAATAAAATCAACAATTCTCAACTTCTTCTTCTTCTTTTTTTTTTATATATATATGACCAATATTACTTTATATCCGGTTACCAATGAAAAAAAAGATTAAATATTTAAAACATTCCTGCAACTTCTGTGTTCCAAATTGACTGAACAACTTTTGTTTAACAAATTACTAGACTCCTCTACTTATTACTAGAATTATTTAATATAATATAATTAATTTTTTTTTGTTTTCATTGTTTTCATTTTCTATTATAAATCTCCAGTTTTCTAGATTAATTTTCTTCCAATGTATATATCAAACATATGTTCGTCAACAAAGCGTATAACCAATATTGAAAATACAGTGAGTATCTGTTTGCAACTATACAACCGATAATCCGGGTAAGCGATTAAAAGCAACGCTTGTATGCGGTATCGTGCACCGTTACAAACCAACAATGCGTGCCCCTGCATTTATAATTTTACCGTGCGTTACGAATTCGTTCCACACGAGGAGATATATTTTACCATGACCGTGATAGAATTCTACAGGGACACGCGAGACCCGATCGAATTAATCGAAATTTATAACGAAAACCGCAATGGGAATCCAGAGGACGGAGTAAAAAGCATGCGTTACGCTTAAACGCATGTATGTATGTGTGGATACGTAAAAAAAAACTTCGATAAAGAACAAAAAAAGGGGAAAAAAAAAAATAAAATACAAATCAATACGCGCGAATCCATAAGAATATTTTAACGACGAATTAATGGAGAAAGAGTAAAAAAAAAAAAAAATGAAAAAAAAAAAAGAGATTGATCTATGAGATGTGTATACGTTAATTATGATTTTTTTTTTTTTCTTTTTTTTTTTTTCTCTTTTCTCGAACGTAGACACATGTAATTGATTTTTTTTTTTTCTTCTCTCTCTCTCTCTCTTTTTCTATTCACCGACAAGATCAAGATAGTTGTTTTTTTTTTCTTGAATAAAGAAAAAAACACGTTGGAATATATTTATTCAAGAAAATCTATAGACAAAATCGCTTTAAGGAGAATGAATTAGAAAAAATGTATAGCGTGACTATTCGCTTATCACGAAAGCATTCAATGAATATTATTAACCGAGCCGATGGATTATTAGCTTTGCGTGCAGTTGCGAAACGTAAGATTCGAGTTAGTTGTTGGTGCAACACGTGATGCGTTTTACTCGCACCTTGGAATTCGCTTAAGGTCAGTAGAATCGTACGAGAGAAAGAAAAATAAAAATAAAAAGAGAAATAAAGATAATACAAATGTATAGAAAGAAGATTCCCAGTTGCTGTTTCTTTTGCCGACCTCCTACGGATGCAACACGTGCTCCCTTAGAATGTGCATGACTTCGTGAGTTTAATTCACATGCGTTTGGCATTCGTTTCAGACGGAATACTGAGAAACGAAAAAAATCCTTAAGAGATTATTGTCTGGTATTCTACCAAGAAAAACTTATTCACGTATCGATCTCATACAATTTTTCTACACTATTACAAACAAATCATTAAAATACGTATACGTAATATATAACAAATTCACAAATCAACGAGATAACTTTTGTAATCATTCATCGGTTTGTTTTGATTACAAAAAAATAAAAAAACTAATCTAATATATTATCATCTCGTAAAATACCTTTATGAACTTTCAAATGATCGTTATCGTGTATCAAATATTAATCAATTGTATTATTTATTAACTTACCTCGGATATAATCATTTTTTTATTTTTTTCTACAGTGTTTTAGTTTTTCTTACATACAATTTTAAATAGAAGAAAGATTTCAAATACGTTTAAATATGTAGGTCAGCGTGGTCATGTTGTTAAAATAATATTGATTTTAAAAATAAGAAAAACGATTCACGTGAAAAATAGATAAAAACAGATAGAAAAAGAAAATAAAGGAAAATGTTGGGTTTCATAAAGCTGTCATCGTAAAAACGATTTATTCTTAAATCATTGTAGTAATAAAGATTCAACACAAAAAGCCAAATACAGGGAGGGGGGGGGGAACGTCAGTGCATTGTTGTGTTGTCCGTACAAGCTACTTTCATTTATAGATGCACACAAGTAGAAAATATAGTGTCAGTGATTATATAGGTAAGATAGGAACAGGCCCCCAGCCTTTGGATTGGATGATCGCCAAATTTTCTTTATATACACCTCGGCTATACTCGGCTATACGAGTGCTTGCTGCTATTGCACCATTGTACACGATCATTATGTTAAACCTACCATTTACACCTTCTACTTTATATACATACACAAAATAGAATTTACCCATTAATGTGTGCGTTCGGAAAACATATCATAATAATTCTTTATTACCAATCGTATTATATTTTTCAATAATACACTAATCTTCTACTTTATATACATACACAAAATAGAATTTACCCATGAATGTGTGCGTTCGGAAAACATATCATAATAATTCTTTATTACCAATCGTATTATATTTTTCAATAATACACTAATCTTCTTCTTCCTTTTTATTAAATATTTTTTTTCTTCTTATTACACAAGTGCAATTAATTATTCGCTATTACTCGTCGTTTCAACTAGCGATCTGTGTGTGTATTTTTTTTTCTTTTTTTTCTTTTTTTTTGTATAATTTATTTCGACGAACGTCAAAGTTTTTGAAATGTCATTACGTTCGTATGATATTTCTTTTTTTTTTACGTAACTTTTTTCCAACACGTAACGAAATGATACTAGTCGAATTTCTATTTGTTTTTTTTTCTTTTTGTTTTGTCTTAAATAGCTTAATAGTTGCATACGTTTAATAAATGAATAAGAAACAATGTGGATCGATTTAAAAAAGAAAAACAAGAAAGTTCACAATACGTGACACGCGCGCGTGAAATGTTAAAAAATTAAAATGACTTGATGATATTCAAAAAAAACGAAAAGGTTACATTAAAAAATTGTATAAAATAATAAATTAATCGCATGAATATAACGTTTTATAAAAATCTATTTAAAATTCGACGTATGAAGAAATATATGCATGCACACAATGCACACGTGAGCATAGGAGAAAAAAGAAACAAAAAAAATGCTACTATTAAATTAAATGAAACGATAAATTTTATCGAAATAGATCAAAGGTCGCATATACTGTGAACCCTATTGAAAATTTGATTTATTTCAAAAGTATTATACATACAAAACATAAACTACACACACACAAACACACACACACACAGAGAAGTTCACATTTAAACATATACTTGAAGAGACACAATGCAATGAACGACATTATCCTTTGAGCCGTGACAACAGGGTCAAGCAAAGAATATCGGTTCGCATCGTTAAGCGGTTAACGTGTTTGACCCCCGTAACAAATATAAGAACCCATCTCCGGAAGAAACTTTGAACAACGTTGTCTGTTGATCTGCTTTTCTTCTTCCTACTCCTCCTCTCGCGTTTCGTAGTACGAAAATAGTCACCTATAAGAATGCGTGTTTTACTTGCTATTCCTATTTAACACCATGACACATCATACACACATACATAAACGTCGTGCATAAACGTAAATCTTAGCGTTACGTTTTATGCATAATATAATGGTAAAAGAATAAGAACAACAACAAATTATGAAGAAAAATATCTAAGGTTTGGTGTGTGCTAACATTTAGATAAAGTTTTTTTTAACGGACAATGCAGGAAAAAAGGGGGAAACAAACTTAGCTATGGTTGTTTGGATTTAGTAGATGCTGGTAACATTCTAACCACTTTAACACCATACGAGATCGTACACTTCTTCCGAAAGTTCTTCCCATCTCTCTCTCTCTCTCTTTCTTTTTTTTTTTATTTTTATTTTCTTTTCTTACGAACATTCCACTCGTCGTCGACAAATTTTCGAAATATCGCGAAATTTCTTCGAGTCACAACTTCTTATTATATTTATCGTAATAAATCTCAATTGATCTGAACGATAGGATTAAATTTAAAATCAAAATTGTGTTAATCAATGATTCGTGTTATTTTCTATTGTTTTATTTAACAAACTTGGATGCTTTTTTTCTCTTTCTTTCTTTTCTTTTTTTTTTTAATTGTAACACACACGCGTTCTTTTCTCCACACTCGAGTAATTTGATGCTTACAATTTTTCGTAGATATTATTTATTTATAGAATTTTTATCCAGATCAAAAGGAAAAGAGGGGGATGGGATAGGCGGGGGGTAGGGGGCAGGGGGGTCAGCCAGATCGTGTAAAATATTACGCGAACGCAACACGAACTAGTAACTCAATTACAAGCTGGGATCGGTTTCACGAGCGTTGGTTGAAACTGAAACCGAGTTTAACCACGGAATTGATCGATCAAGAACCGAGTTCAGAGTTAAATCAAGTTTAATTGTCCTCCGTTAAATCGACGTTATCACGAGTATTTAGGGTACGCTTGCACTTTGTCTCTTAAACTTAATTCGACTATAAATCATCTTAAATAGTAAATCAATAGATCAATATATATATATATATAGATATATGAAAAAGAGAAAAATAAAATAGAATTTGTATTTGTCTCTGTTGGTGGTTACCAATCGTATTATTAGTCTCGCATTTAAATTGGATCAAAATAAAATTAGCATTGTCGTTGATTAATATAAAAAAAAAAAAAAAAACGATATTAAAAAAATTTAATCCTCGTCGTATATAAATATAATCTTGAGATATTTCAATCGTAAATCGATAAGATTAACAAAGAAAAATATATATCAATCTGTTTAACGCGTTTCATTTTCTATCCAATATTATTATATCATATTTTAAAAACAATACGAATAATAATAGAATAGTATTCTTTTGTTACGTAGTAATATATAATAAATCCCATTTGCAGTCTTGGTCCTTCCACTTTAAAATATCTCGAAATAAGAAAAAATTAATGTACATTATCTTAAAAAAGAAAAAAAAATAGAAACAAACTCATAAAATTAACATTTCGTATACGTATTTTTAATTAGAAAAGAAAAAAAAAATAAAAGAATAAAAAGAAAAAATACAAAGAATAAAAAGAAAAAATACAAAGGAAGATAGGAAAGTTTAAAGTAATTTTTTGGTTAAAATGATATGATAACACATGGATAATGTATGATAGTTAACTACACATTTGTGTCACTTATCGTACCCTTTTTCACCTCTTACCCTTTTCTTATTTCATGGATAATGTGCCGAACCGACGACAATGCCCGTATATACGGGTACATAATAAATAATGCATTCTCGACCACGTTTGACTAAGCAGAAATATACAACGAAACGTCGATGGTAACGATGACCTCGTGGCCTCTGCGCATCGATTACCGGTCTACTATCTCTCTCTCTCTCTCTCTCTCTCTCTCTCTTTATTTCTTTTTCTCATGCAGAGAGAGAGAGAGAGAGAGACCTCTCTTCCATTATTAGCCGCCCAAATGTGGCCTCCTCGCGTATGAAAGTCAGATTAAGTGAAGAGTCACTGTGTATACACCAATGGGGTGGCATGCAGAAGGGGGGCGGGGGGAGGGGTGATGAAGATGGAGGGCAAGGGAATCATCGGAAAGCGATAAATTATATGGAAAGTTAAAAGTAAAGGAAGAACTACTTCGAATGAATTTTTTTTGAGGTCATTGCATCAATGGAAATGAATATCCTTCAATAATCGATGAACGCACAACGAATAACGAAAAATCGTAAATAAAAATGATCGAAATCGTAAGAGATTCCTCCAAGTACAAACGAACGAAAGGAAAAAAGAAAATAAGGGAAGAAACGAATATACGAAGTTAACGTTAAAGATTTGAACGGTCGATTTGTCGGTGTTTTTCCACATAAAAAAAAAAAATCTTGAGAAATCAAAGCGAGGAGAAGGAGATTGGAGAAATCTCGGCGCCAGTTCGTAGTCCCGTAGTAGTTGAATGTTGTTTAAACAATCGTTTAAACCTTCTCTTCTCACATATATATATATATATCTTTGATAGATAATCGAATTACACGGGACGTGGGTAATCCTGACGCATATTTGGCACATTTGGCTACAACATTTTTCGATCTCCCCTGAATATTTGCATTGCGTCAAGAGAATAAAAGATAAAGACGAACGAACGGACGGATAGATAGACAGACAGACAGAAAAAGAGATAAAGAAAGTAAGAAAATAAGAATGAAATAAAGTGAGGAGGAGATTTGCTCGCGTGAACCTCTCCACTCTCTTAAATAATTCAACGTTTGAAACGAATAAGTACCATCTCTTATACGATCATTCCGTTCCGTTTTTCAAACGCGTCCCTCCTCCCTCCCCCTCCTCCTCCTCCTCCAACTTCCTCCTCCTCTTCCTTCACCTTCTTCTTCTCCGACTATTACTTCTCCCTCGACTCTTTGAATTCAACGAAAAACGCTAATTCAATTTGCAGTTTATGATCTTATCAAGGATTCCTGACGTTGCGTAACGCACCGAAGGAATCATAAATTTCTCATCTAACGTCTCTAACAATTTTCTATTACGTTGTTATTTTGTATATTTCGTATGTAGCATACGTCGTCCAATGAAAACACTGATATTTGACAATTTAAAAATATTTGACACATCTAGAAAATATTTATTTTTTTCTTCTTTTTCTTCTTCTTCTTGTTTTATCTATGGAATGCATCGATGAGTCATTTTTGAGTCTGCAACGATAGTTGGCAAACGTTCCTTCTTCCTCATAAACAAGTAGAATTAAGTTACGTTTATCTATCTATCTATCTATCTATCTATTTATCCGTTACGTTTGAATTGGCAACTATTCTCAATGCATTTCTATGCACACGTATTTAACTCATACAAGTAATATATTCATACGTGTGTGTGTGTGATATTATTTTTGATGTTTTATTCGGGAGACTTTGTACAGTCACCTTTTTGAAACTTTGTAATTCTAAATATATTACATTTTAATTATTACCATAAACGGATTTGTAATTAAGAATGATTTTAAAATTATAAATTGTTTCGATATATTTATATCGTGGAATGTGTTGGTTCATTCGTGTATATATATATATAAATAATTAGAATGAAAATATTTGAAGACAAATTGAGAAGAACATTTATAGGAATTCGTAATTAAAGAAAATCTTCTGCAGAATTATCTTGGCAATATTTAATTTCATTACATTCGTTACATTTAATTTCCTCTTTTCTACTCGAGTTTCTTAATTTGACGAT
This sequence comes from Polistes canadensis, assembly GCF_001313835.1. Lineage (NCBI taxonomy): Eukaryota > Metazoa > Arthropoda > Insecta > Hymenoptera > Vespidae > Polistes > Polistes canadensis. The sequence goes on along the minus strand of NW_014569665.1, from coordinate 100,436 downwards.
ACGAAAAAACAGTACAATCCTTTGTTATCGCACCGACAGTCGTTTAAATGAGAAGAATGAACTTATCGAATACCGGAAAGTCACACTCGTGAATCATAATAACATACCGATCAAATAACATATGCGTTTTTTTTTTTCTTTTTTTCTTTTCTGCCACGTAAAGTCAATTAAATCACGAAAGATTAAATTTCGAAGAAAAACGCGAAGATACGTTTCACACTGTGACTGGCACGAAGTTCATTTTCAAAAACACCAAAAAAAAAAAAAAGAAAGAAAGAAAATATTTATGATGATCGACAAGAAGTCCTATTTATGGTGTAAATTATAAAACGTTGAGAAAAAAATGGAAGGATCCGAGTAAATTTTATTTGTAAAAAATCGTAATCGAATCGAATTTAAACAAAAGAAACAATAGGAAAGAAAATATAAAGAAAGAAATAAATTACGGGAACGATTTATTCGCGTTCGAAGAATATAAAAGGCGAAAATCTCCTCTTACTCGAGAAAAAGAAATGATACGAATTTATCTCTTGAAAAGAATTTCATTTATTTTCTTCTTCTTCTTCTTCTTATTCGAATCAAGAGAAGGAACGTGAAAGAAAAAAAAAATAGAGAAAAATAAAAATTCTCTTCTCCGATTTACGCGTTATTTCTTCGTACTATACGCACTCGTGATAACATATTTCTCAAACACACAAAAAAATAAACGACAAATTTCTCTTTCTGTATCTATCCCGTTCTCTCGAATGGAAAATACTCTGCGACAAATCACGTGTTGCCTTTGGGGTATTCGCAAGGCAAGATCAGCTGTTCGCAAACACATGTGTCTGACAACGTCGAGATCCGCTACCTACTTTTGCATTTGTATGAAAACAAAAAAAAACACACACACACACAGAGAGAGAGAGAGAGTGACAGAGAGAAAAATTTGTTGGAAAAGTATCCATATATATAAATATATATATATATCAACAAAAAATGCAACAGAAGATCCAATTAAAAAACATCAATCATCCCCACTGTTATATTCCAATGAAAATAAATCCCACGTTTCGATTTAATCCCCATATTTCCTCGTACAAAAAAAAAAAACATTTTAAAAAATATCTCAACGAATCGTAATCGAATATAATAATCTCCCAATGAAAACATTTCAAATAAATTCAAAAAAAAAGAAAAAAAAGAAAACTCGCGCGCACACTTTTCGTGCGTTAAAACGAAAGACAAAATTATCAAAAATTAAGGTAGAAAAACAAAACTAATCACAAGAGAAAGCTGAGTGGTTTCTTTATTTTGAAATTACGATTTATGGGTTGAAATATAAAAAGAGATGATAGGGGTGACTCGAAGTAACGGTGTAAAGAGAGAGAACGAGTGAAAACATTGAAGTTAGAGGGAGGGTGAAGGAGTATGGGGTGCATCACGTTATGATACGATAACGATATGATAGAATATGATAGAATATGATAGAATAGGATACCGGTACGATACGGTAGGGTACGGTTGCGGTACAGTACGGCTCTCGATGTGGCACGTCGTGACCGCCACGGAAAAACCCGAATCGTGCCGATGTGAAAATCCGAATGAAGTCGTGCCGGTTCTCTCACTTGTTGAGCGTCGCGGACGAGGAACGTGTCCTCCTCTCTCTCGTCCATATCTTCACGAGGTTTCCAACGACGAGGAAGAAAAAAGAGGTGGAGGAGGAAGTGGAGGAGGAGGAGGAGAGGAGAGGTGGTGGTGGTGGTGGTGGTGGTGGAGGTGGTTGAGAATGGAGGTGGAAGTGGAAAATAAATAATAATAGTAGTAGTATTAGTAATAGCAGCAGTGTTGGTTATAATGGTGGTGGTAAAACAAGTAGTAGGAGAAAAAAAAAATTAAAGAAATATAAAAGTGGAAGGAGAAAAGGAAGAAGACGAAGACGTAGACGAAATGAAACACACGACGAACTAATACCCGCTATTCGTGTTCCAATAGTTTTGTGCAATAAGCGCACGCGCACGCGGCCCAAACGTGAAATCTCGCGCGAAAGGATTGATCGATTATCATCATCATTCCTTTCTTCGAAATTGATCGAACAATATTTAAAAAAAAAATACAATAAGTATATATATGTAATATATATAATATATAATCGTGTTGAAGAGAAAAAATAAATTGTGTTTAAATGAGCGAGTGAATCGATATTTATATATGACACAGGTAAAGTGTCGATTAAGTAATAATAATAATAATAATAATTCGAGGACTGATTATTTTATCGACTAATTCGAAATTAATTTTTCCAAAATTTACACGTACAAAAAGAAAGAAAGAAAGCAAAGCAAAGGGAAACATAATCATGATTCGAAGATTTTCCCTCGGTATTTTATTTTCGAATTGGTTCGGAAATGTTTTCGGCTAATGTTCAGACGATATCTCGAGAGGATTGAAAAGAAACGAAACGAAAATAAGAGGGTGGGGGAGGGAAGGTGGTAAGACGCAACAGCTAGCTAACTTTGACGTTTACGAAGGAATAAAAAAGGAGTGTGCTGGAGAAGAAAGAAAAAGAAGGAGGAGAAGAAGAAGAAGAAGAAGGAGGAGGTGGTGGCAGTGGTGGAGTTGAAGGTGGTGGTAGTGTTCGTGGTGGTGGTGGTGGTGGTGGTGGTGGTGGGCAAAGAGAAGAGGAAATCGATATTCGACGGATGACACGGGGAGTTTTTCCATCGTCCTTGTATACGACCATAGAAGAGACTAGTAGAATGGTGTAACGCGCGTTTTACAACCAAAACCATTACGATTACGTTAATAATTATTTTTGCAAACTAAGAAAACTGTTGACAAGGAGGAGAAAAAAAATAAGAAAAAGAATAAGAAGAGAAATATCAAACGCGAGTTACTCAAACGTAAGAAAGAGAGAGATAGAAACGTTTGTAATAGTTTATCGTCTACTGCGTCGTCGAGCGTGTGTCATTAACGTCGTCGTCGTCGTCGTCGTCCTCCTCGTCGTTTTCGTTGTCGTTCAGCCACGAGACTATTGCATAACTAGCGCGAACTCGTCGAAGTATAGTAGTGCGAGATTACGTAAGACGATATCCTCGCTTAACAGAAGCTCAACTCATGGTTGTTTCCTAGACAGGACACCCGAACGAGACCAACGAAGTTGAGAATTTAGATACCACATAATACACGCATAAAACACGCATACAAGCACATATCTCAAGAATATATGTGTAGGAAACTATCTTACAGAGAAATACCAGAAGGAAGAGGGGGAGGGTTTATGTGTGTATGTATATGTGTGTATGTGTAAGAGGGACAGAGAGAGTGAGTAAGTGAGTGAGTAAGAGCACGTGCCGAGAACTCTCAGGCAGTCGCGTGGCTGTTCTCCTCCTGTTGTCTTCAACGAGGACTTACATTCAAAATAATCCAATCGAATATACATTCTATTTGAATCGATTTAACTCACCATAGAATTTCTACGATTGCAACGAGAACAACCTTTCACTTCGTCGTCGTCGTAGTTGTCGTCATAATCGTCATAATCGATTCCCCTAACATGCGGAAACCGATTATGAATTGAGTTTAACGTGTGTTTATAAATATATATGTGTATGTGTCGTGTGTGTTATGTGTTTACGTATGTGTCTATGTGTGTCCTGTGTAATATTACGTCGATCTTATTACTTTATAACAGTCTGTTTAATTCTCTAGATATATATCAACGCTGTGTTAATAATTATACATGTGTCAGTATATTATATATATATATACATCTATGTAAGTGAAATGTGTTTCCTAGATATGTGTTAAACACCGTGTCTCGTTTGCTTTATCCTCGAGAAAATTAATGTGATTCGCACAAGTGTAATACCTTGACGACGTTTTCTTTGCTTGGAAAAGAAAAAAAAAGAAAAAAGAAAGGAAACACACATCTCTAAAGGAATTCGTATAATCCCGCGTCTACGAAATAAACGCTTGTGCGCAATCCCCGCACGCGCCGGAAAAAAAAATTACAACACTGCAAGAATATAAAAACATTAGACGATGGCGATGAAGAGTCGGAAACAGTACGCTAACGGGCCTACTTTAGGCCCCAAGAGTCACTACCCTGCCATCAGTCAAGCCTACTGGGCACCACAACCGCAGACCGTACCTTATTCCGTTCCAGGTATCTCATGAATAACCAGACCAATATATTTTTTTTTCTATTTCTCTTCTATATTTCTTTTCTTTTATTATTATTATTATTATTATTATTATGTATCAATGTTTCTTAAACTAAAAAGATAAGATAAAAACAAGATTTAAGAATATTTCGTCAAAGATGATGATGATGATGAAGAAGACTGATCAATTTTAAATCCAACGAATCAACCTAAAGTAATTTGCCTTTTTTTTTTCTCTGTTTTTTTTTCTTTTTTAAAGATAAATTCTTAAGTATGTTACTGGTAAACCGGTTCGTTGAATTTGTTCAACGTTTCCCTTCTTCTTCTTCTTCTTCTTCTTCTTCTTCATTCATTTGCTAATGAAATATATATATACACACATATATATATATATATATAATAGATAACTATGCATTTCACAAGCAAATATACTTGAAAAAATTTCTCAAGTACCTATCATCTATTTACTACCGGCCTTCTCCTTCTTCTTCTTCTATTTCTATTTCTTCTTTTCCTATCGGTTATAAATAAAAATCTTTCTATACTCGTCTTCTCTTCCGAGAGCTGCTCGACCGTCCGTCCGTCCGTCCGTCCGTTCTAAGCTTACCGACAAATCTCATCTTTCATCGTCGATGGGAAAATCGATTCCTCCGTTCGTTCGTTCGTTCGTTCGGAAGATAAAAAAAAACAAACTAGAAAAAACATTTTGCAAAGAAAAAATATGAAAGAGAGAGAGAGAGATAGAGATAGATAGATAGAATGGTGTAACAAGATGACTACTACTACTACTCCCCCAACTCTCTTCGAAGTACGCTGACGTTATGAATAGTCAGAACGGTCGCGAAACGTCGAAGAGAATGAATAAGTACGTCGTACCTGCATAAATATACATGACGACACTGCTTATACCGTCTGAGCCATCACTATTAATAAAATAAAGGTATCTCTGTCTGTCTGTCTGTCCGTGAGTCCATCATTCCGTCTCTATCTCTCTCATTATGCGTATGTAGATTATACAAGTTAACTAAAATTCAATATTCATCCTGAAAAGTTCGAAATTTAAGTTTCCTGTCTTAGTTTACAAGCTTTTTCATCGTTTCACGTTCGTCAAAACTCTTTGGAAATAATTTGTAGACTGCGAAATTGGATATCGGACAAATTGAACCAACGCACACGCACACATATCATACACATAAACATATACGTTTCACGTGTACAGATCTATGCATACGCATCGTACATATATTATATATATATATATATATAAGTCGAATACCTTCGAAGTATTTTAAAGTTCTTGACCATTATCTCGTTTTTGTCGATTTTCAACCGACCAACTAGAAATATCCACGAAATTGTCCACGAAAACACAATCTGTTACGCGCGAACGAAGGACCTTCGCATGTTCACACGCACACAGGGTCGCGGGGTGGGTCTTTAACTTGATAACTAATTAGCCAGTTTTCTTGGTATTTTAAACCACGTGGGCGTTTTAATTTAACTTGGACGCTTTGTTAGCGTGACGAGAAAGAGAGAGATAGATAGATAGAGAGAGAGAGAGAGAGAAATCTTTTTTTTTTGCTTTTATACTTGAAAGTTGATTTAAAAGCTTACGTATTCGACAAAGAAGGGGGGGGCGAGGGGGAAATACTTTATAGAGAATTGATACGCGTATATCGTTCGTGACAATCGATAGATCGATCGAGTATCGATCGTTTACTGTTGCCTACTTACAATCGATGCACGACGAATTCGCAAATAACAAAAGCCAGCCGCGTAAAGAGCAAACAGCCTTGCAAAATCCTCGTGGATAGTTCAAAGGCCGCACGTGTTACTTTTACTAAAGTGTCGCTTAAATTAACTTCAAATGAATCAACAACAGTGTCATTAGGTATACTGCGCGTGCGTTTATTTAACATATCCAACGAATAACAAAAACATAAACTTTAAACGTATTCACGTGAATATTTGCATCGTTATCTTTATCTATCTATCTATCTATCTATCTATTTATCTTTCTCTCTTATATTTGTCACATTGTGGGCTAATGGGATAGAAGAAACATACAAATGTGTGTCGACGGCTGATCAATTTGTGGCCCGGTTTGATACACGAATAACTTCATCGATACACACACGCGTAAACGCTTTTCATTCGAAACATAAATAAATCTACAATTAATTACGCGTGCGAATAAATAACATTTAACCCCCGTTGGTGGTGATGGTGATGGTGATGGTGAACAGAATCGTTCGCGAATTCGAGTACGTGGGTTGGTCGATATCATCCACCATTACGTGTCCCGTATAATAACGGCCATTCTATAATATGCGATACGACGTTTCACGCCTAAATAGAATAATTGAGATGGAACGTGCGTTCGTTGTACCGTGTCGAAGGTGACGAATCGATTGAATCGAAATTAAAACTACCCTCCCCCCGTTGTACCACCCCTGCCCGATAGATCGAAATAAACTTTCGTTGATCGTGCTACTAATCGAGGAGAATAAAAATAAAAACGATTGAGAATTCAACTTTTATTTATTTCGGATTTATAACACACACTATATTTTTTATAATATATAAAATCTTTTCTTTTTTTAAAGCAAATGGGGTAAGAGAATCTTATGAAAAATGACAACGATATCGAATTTTAATAGGAAAATAATATTCGATACTCTACGTTTATATTATTTTACGATCAGATATATGGTGTGGGGTATGTCGTATAATTGGAATAAATCGTTAAATAAAAATAATGATTTATTTATTCGACGCAATTCGTATTATATTTCCAGATAGTTTAATTATCTAATACAATGATTACTTATCAAACTGTATTTTAATCATAACTAATGTAATCATAACGTAATATTGAAAACTTCGAATTGATTTAATGTAAAACTGAAAAATCGTGAGATGTATAGCTCGCATATTTGGTTAACAACACGGTACTCTATTACTAACACGCGGTACACACAAATGAATACTGCACTCAGAGCATATAATTTATTCCTTTTCCCTTTATTATCTTCTTGCGTCGAGAGAAACTTCGCAGTAACGTCGTAACACACACACAAACGTAGGTCTCGTCTCGTTTCGTTTCGTTTCGTTTCGTGGTCACGTCGAGAGTGAAACGACCAAGAACGAAAAACACGAAAGATCGCAACAGCGAGATTGTTGTTTGAATTGCACATAGACGAAAGAAAGAAACCAAAAAAAAAAAGAAACAAAAGGAAAATGGAAAGAAATAATTTCTGCCATCGGGGTGTCATCGTAAAAAAAGAAAAAAATTAAAAAAAAATACTATGGAAAGAGAGAGAGAAAGAGAGAGAGAGAGAGAGAGAGAGAGAGTATTTATAGATAGAGAAAAGAAATGTGGGTTGTTGTTGCTGCTACTTGTAAAGTAAAGTAGTTGCAAAGATGTGGAAAGGAAACGGGAATAGAGGAGAAGGAGGAGGAGGAATGTGCATCAAAGAAGCGCAACGCGAAAAAGTGGAACGCATAACGCAAAGGACACGAGGTGGTGGGTACCGTAACGACGCTAATGAGTAGGTTACTTTAAAGAGTTCTACTCTGTTTTTCGCGTCGTCCACTCAACGAAATGTAGTACTTTTCGTATACGTGTACTTTTACATATATATATATATATACATCATATTACCTGTTTACAATTTCTACCTGTCCCCCCTACCCTAACCAATCCAATCCTACTTGTACACGCGTATACGTTTATTTGTATGTTGATACGCGTTTTGCAAATACAGGTTAGATCAACACTATTTCATTCTCCGTAACCGTGGATAGAGGAGGAAGAGGTGAAGGAGGAAGAGGTGGAGGAGGAGAAGAAGAAAAGAAAAAACCTGTTTCAAGTGAACGTTACTTGACAAGGTTGATTCTACCAATACATACCACTGTATGGTGGTGTTCCCCAGCGACACCCGGGTCGCCACCGGTTTTCTTTTATTCGACTTTATGCACTCGATAATTTCTAAACATCATCATTTGCGATTAACAGTAATAAATACATTTCAATAATATCAAGGGGGAAACAAACATACAAAAAGAACAAAAATAGAAAAGAAACATCGTTAATTATTATATAATTATCATGAAAAATATCTCTGTAATATATATGATTATATTTAAACTGGATACCATTTTTTTTGTTTCAACGTAACAAACATATGTTTAACATGAAGAAATAAAACGAACAAACGTTGGGATTTAATCAACACCAACTAATCATCGTTGTGTGTCGTCGCTTACGTAATGCACTTAGCGCATATCACCTGACCACCGACGACCACCTTGACTGCATATTCGGACTTCGTACTACCACTTGAATACGACTAACTAAATTGAATAGGAATAAGAAGTACTCCGTTGTGTTATTCTTATCTTGAAATGATTGTAACACGAAGATCAATCGACTGATAGATAATTCGACGAAGATTTCGAACAAATTTCTGTTGGTATTTCTTTAAGGAAAAATAAAAATATCCGAGAGAGAGATTTTTTTTATCTTTATATAACAAAATATAATATTAAATCTTAGCGAGAATTATTTTTTAATGAATTTCGCGTTTATATTATCTAAACATGTGAAATCCCAACGACTTCTCTAATTATTTCCTTTTTATTTATACACTTTTTTCTTTTTTTTTTTTCTCAACGTAAATTATTTTCAACGATTACGCGACAGAATCAAGGTTAAATATTTTCAAAGAAAGAATTTTGTTTTTTTTTTCTTTTTTCTTTTTTTTTCAATCGAACAAGATATTGATTAAATGTTAAATCTCTGCAATATGGTTAAACAATTTTCCTTCGAATATCTTTTATCTTGCATCCAATCAATTCTAACTTATTCACCTCCTCCTCCTCCTCCTCCTCCTCCTCCTCCTCCTCCTCCTTCACCTCCACCTCTTTTTCACGTTTAGAACTCGAAGGCTCGTTACGTAATATCCCGCGTGCCTGTCTATAAGGAAGTCAAGGATGTTGGAAAGTGTGTTCATTATGCGTTCCTCCCTTGGACATTCCTCTTCTTCTTCTTCTTCTTCTTCTTCTGAATGTTTCATCGTATTTCTCTTTTCCATTTAAAACAACGTGCCAATCCTTTGACATTTTTCTCCTTCCTTTCTTTTTTTTTTTTTTGTCAAAAAAGGAACGCGAAATTATTCTGTCGCGTTTCAAAATGACGACACACTATCCGACGACTATCTTTTTTTCTTGGGCACCCATCCCCCAGCCCCCCACCACCCCATTCCCCCCACGGAAATAAATTTGCAACGAGATAATTGAATCGATTCGACGACACAACAACAACGACGACGAAGACGAGTTACACCATTCAAGTTATCTTTTTATTTTGATTTTTGTCTACAAATTGTGCATAATTAACGTGTCTCATCATCTAAGATATTTCTAAGATGATTGCGCGAACACGGACCAACCAAGCAAGCAAGCAACTAACCAAGCAACCAACCAACCAATTCCGAAAGACAATTAGCAAACCGGCAAACGCGCTTATGTAATCGGAGTTACTGAAATGCAGTTTGAGTTTCCTCCTACGTCTACGTTCTATGTTTTCCGCATGAAACTAACCGCACGATCCTTCTATCTATCTCTCTCTTTCTCTCACTCTCTTTCTTTTCGCAGTAACATAAATCCAACCAACGAAATATTTTTGCAAGATGTAATACACGGTGTACACCATAAATATCATAATCATCGATTTTAACGTTCCACGTTTTCGTACTGCGATCTTATGAACAATCAATCTTACATCAATAATTTATTCTTACTTCTTTTTTTCTTTTATATATCTTTTTTTTGTTTTACTTTACTTTCTTAAACGACTCCGACACGAGCGACCTCTTTCCTCTGCCGAAATATCATGCGAAAATACGAGCTCGTTTACTTAAAAGTACGTGCATATTCTTCTTCGACGAAAGTATACAAAAAAAAAGAAAAAAAAAGAAAAAACTCCCGTCATAAATTTGAATACATTAGCTAGTTTCGGCTTGCATAACGGCATACGTTTCATTATTTAGCAATCGTCCCAAGTTTTGAAGTGTATGTAAAAGAGGAACGGCGGGGGTGGTGGGTGGGGTATTGCATACGAGAACATTCGTTTTTGAACGAACGAACGAATGACACTTTTCTCACGAATTCTTCGGCTAATTCTTCGAATCGATTTACATTTTAAGGGAATCTTTCTCGTGTCGAAACAAAAAAAAAGAAAAAGAAAAAGTAAACACATTTTCTAATAAAAGTAAATTGAAGTAGAGGAAAATTAGATAAAAACTCGAGACATCCTTGATTACACGTTGGTTGAAATAAAATTTGCTCGTAGACGAATAATTAAATCAATTTTCTTTCAGCAATGGCTGAAAAATTGGATTCGAATTCATTTCATTTGGAATTTTGAACATCTTCCTAATTATATCGGATTATAATCCATTATTTTTGTCCTTCTTACAACTAAACCCGTCGTTCTCGTTAATTCGTAAATCGTAAGGGGGGGGTGGGGGAGAGGAGGGAAAGGGAGGAATTGCACATCGTACTGGGTCTGGGTGTTGTCCACTACTAATTTTTGCGCTACCTATTTTCTCCTTCCTCTCGTCACGAATCCGAAACATGTGTGTGTGTGTGTATTTTCCTTCTGTAAATGAAATAGAACGCGCGTTACTTCACTTCAAAAACGTTATCAACGTAGAAAGTTTGAATTTCTCGCGTGCGAGTGAACGACATCCCAGCCAACGAACTTGGTAGTGTGTCAGTGGACCCTGCAAACTGGGAAAACCAGTTTTGAGAGAAGCCGGTATTTAATATCTGTTGAAAGAGACCCCCCTACTACACACAAACCGTAAACCGTTGCCCTTATTATTTCATCGTTTTCGGTTCCTCGTGGAAGATTAAACCGAATTTTTGAAGTTATACACACTTTTCTTTTGGGCACGTTTTGTAAACTGAAGTTAGATGCGACCGAAAAATCGACACCACGAGAAGTTGTCGCGATATTTACGGATGCGCGGGGCACAGCAATTTCAAATTTTTCTTCTCAAGCGGTGGGGTCACCCATCCAAGTTCTAATCGTACTCTCACAAGCGCTGCTGCTTGACTTAAATGATCGAAGCAGTAATTAGTGCTGTCACCGCGCTATGCCCGTTGACGCATAAAGTAATTTTTCTTGTGTGTTATATTCAAGAAAACGAAAGAAAGAAAGAAAGAAATTGAATATATTGAAATATTCAAATATCTCATAATAATTAATTAATCTCAATCTAGAATACGAATAGTATAATATCTAACGTTAATTCAAATATTAAATCGAATTTGACTATGATCTACACAAATGCATCTCAAATCTTGCTACCGCAAAGAGCTAATTAACGAATCCTTGTCTCAAAGGAGTAAGTTAGGATACACAAACAAATGAAGTAGGTGCGTCTTAGAGTAGAAACTAGTTAGCAGGTATTAACCGCATCCTGTTTACGTCATAAACCACTGTCGTAAGATATACAAACAGATATATATATATATATATAGAGAGAGAGAGAGAGAGAGAAAGCATCGTTGTCCGATCAAATGCAGTCTGGTACCGTAATGAAAATACAACTTGGAAAGAAAAAGGAAAAAAACAAACGGAGAAAGATTCGTTTAACGAATTGAGAACATATGGTATGTGTTTGTGTGTGTATGTGTGAAAGAAAGGAAAGAGTTGTGAGTGCCAAGGACCGAGGTCAATGTTAAAACTGCGCTGCACTGCATTGCACTGCACTGCACTGCACTGCTGAAGCTAACGGGGCCGACTTTGCGGTCTCCACTTTTACGTAGGTAACGTGCGAAATGAATTGGCATGACATGGAGGAGAAGAAGAAAAAGAAGAAGAAGAAGAAGAAGAAGAAGAAGATGACGGTTCTCTTGCATCTTGATTTACATGTGACCCTGTCCCAGCTGATCATCGTGCATGGTCGTTGGCCTCGTACAGTTGTCTCTTTCTCTTTTCATATTTTGTTCGTCTTGCTTTCTCTCTTTTTCTATCCATCCATCTATCTCTCTCATTCGCGCAAACAACGATGACGATGACGACATTTTACGTAAACGTAATTTTCGACTATATACACAGCAAGGAAGAAGCATCACCCTGCATCACATTGTGCAACCCAACGTAATTGCATCTCGCTTCTAGCCATGATAAAACAATGAAACGTACAACGAAACTCGCGATTTCGCACACCTCTCTGGAAAAAATTCTGACAAAAGAAATGTACACGACACCGTTCGTTCGTTACTTCGATGCACCTATTATGTGTGTACGTATATATATTTCATATACACACACATTTATATATATATATATATATATATATATATATATATATATACATTATTTCTTTTATTCTTTTGCAGCGTCTGGAAAAAATTCTGACAAAAGAAATGTACACGACACCGTTCGTTCGTTACTTCGATGCACCTATTATGTGTGTACGTATATATATTTCATATACACACACATTTATATATATATATATATATATATATATATATATATATACATTATTTTTCTTTTATTCTTTTGCAGCGTGTAGAAAAGAAAAAGAAAAAAAAAAAATATGTTAAAATAAAACCACCATAACGAGAATAACTGTCTACCCAATGCGTGAATGGTCTATACCAAAAACCCCAAGCGTATAGAAGACGAATGGCACGACGATTTCTAAGCCAATAAAAACTATAACTTTTCGAACGAAATATACCGCAGACATTTGGCAGATGTTCGTTATTATTATACACTGTGTTTTCCTTCGAAAAATGTAGAACGCCGTTTGTGTCGTTGGCATCGTGTTAGAACATAACCAAATGATTTTTCCCTCTCCTCCACTATTATTATTATTATATGTTATACTATTACTTTCATAACACGAGTTTTTTGAACCCTTTTCTTTTTTTTTTTTTTTCATTTCTATCAACCCATATACAAAATTCTCATTAGAAATCATTTTATATTATTGACCCACATATATTATGATAATCGAATGTCCATCTACGAATGAAAACTTTTAATCGTTAAATCGTATCTCATTCGTAATAAACACGATCGTGCAATTTCAAATAAATTATTTGTCCTATCAAAAATATAAAATGTATCCTTGGAATGTTGAAAAGTATTTGAGAAAGTAAGAGAGAGAGAGAGAGAGAGAGAAAGACCTTGAATGTTAATCTCATACGTGCTGAAAATAATGAACAGTTAGAATCTGTGTTATATCCGTGAGATAACGCATAACGGAGAAGAAAGGTGGAAAGGGGGGAAAGGGGGTATGTGTGTGTGTGTATGAGGGGGGGGGGAAGAGTATTAACACGTTTTCTCTAACCAAACGTTTCTTCTCTTTCCTAATACTGATTTGATCATAGATTATGTATCAACCATTGATAGAGAAACATAATGAATTTGCTAATACATACTAATCACGTATTAATCGTTTTCTCACCTGGATAATGCAAACGTTATCACCTGACACATATTCGGTAGAAGTTTATTCGCGTTACATGCCGTACATACACCATACTACTTTTCTCTTTTATTTTCTATTTAATTAACGTTGCACCAATTGAAACTTGCGCGTGTATAATAAGTATTGTATATATAATACTTGCTTATATATGTACGTGTGCGTTTATATACTACTACAATATAACGGATACATCTTCACGCGAGGATGAATGTTCTGCTTTCTTCCCCTGTCATTCTTTCTCTCTCTCTCTCTTTCTCTCTGAGTACAATGAATCTAAAAATATAGGCTATTTTTCACGGTACGCGAATTTTTTCCTATAGAGAGTAGAGAGTATACTTACTATATATATTATTACGTGTTTATGGATATATGTATATATATACTTACTAAAATAAACCGTTAAAATATCCTAGACACATAAAGCTGCCACCGGAGTTAACGATACTCTCTCTCTCTCTCTCTCTCTCTCTCTCTCTCTCTCTCTCTCTCTCTCT